>NC_090324.1:192673952-192803117 GCF_040869045.1 Eurosta solidaginis
GAGCTGCTCATACAGCTTATGAAGTTTTCAAAAACTATCAAGGGAGCTCAAGACACTAACAGGCAGTAGGAATACTAAGAAAAAAATTAAAAGGAGAAGTCGATGCTGTCCTGGCATCGTTTAACACTGTCTTGAATTTCGATGTCATTATGGTTCGCCTTGACTTTACATATGCGTCCTGTATATCTAATGGAACAGGAACTTTCCACCTTGCGTCAGGGTAACTCAAGTTTACTTGATTAGTTTGACGAGGTCGAAAAGAAATTGACCTTGTTGACGATCAAAACTATCATGACGCATGCAGGTCCAACGACAGAAACCATATGCTCGAAATATAGGGCTGATGCTCTTAGAGTTTTCATTTCTGAGCTTAAACGGCCATTTGTGACATATTATTTGCATCACGCCCACAGGATCTACCCAATGCCTTAGCTTTGGCTCTAGAAATTGAGTCAAACCGTGAACCATACGCATTTGCGGTAAATTTTGCGGCAGGTAGCGAGGACCACAATTAAATTAAAAGAACGAATTATAATAATAATGAACAAAAGATTAGGAATCCCCAGAGGTGCCCACATTTTGAACAAAAGAATTTTAAGGGAAATGATATTGCTAAGGATAATCAACCTACTCCCATGGAAGTATACCCTTCGACGTCGCGTCTACGCCAAAACCAGAATTGGCGTCTGAAATCTCAGAAGTTAAATCAGCGGCAATTTCGAAACGACAATAAAGGATACAATAGTACTCCTCAACCACAAAAACGTCTGGCGGGGTCGGACAGGCCAACAAGCCAGAAATTTCAAAGAATAAATAAAATTCAACAAGAGGAGTTAGATAATGAGGACTACAAACAAAGGTCTTAGGATGAGCTAGAAGAACTCGAAAATGATCAAATAAATTTTTTAGGGGAAAGTTCCTGCTTCTGTGGATCGAGCAACAAGTAGGGAGTAACGGAACGTTAAAACTTCTAATCGATACCGGTGCAAGAACTATATTAAACCTTTACCCGAGCTGAGGAATATTGTCCCGCTGTCAAAAACATTTTTAGTGCAGTCCGTACACGGATATAGTCTAGTGACTGAGAAATGTAGAGTTTATTTATTCGGAATTGACACAGTTTTTTCATGCTCCCCGGTATTGAGGGATTCGACGGAATTATTGGTGTTGATTTACCAAATCAGGTCAATGCTAAAAAAGATCCTAAGACTTGCTGTTTTACAAATGCGAAAATGTTAATTTTATAAATATAGGAAGCGAAGGAGTTCCTCCCGATATATGTAATGATTTCTACAAAATGATAGAAAAAAAAGGCATTTGCAGACCCGAACGAGTCACTGCCTTTCAACACAAATATTGTCGCGACGATTCGGACAAACACAGATGAACCAATTTATTCAAAATTGTATCCATACCCTATGAGTGTAACTGGTTTTGTCAACGATGAAATCGCTGATCATCTTGCAAATGACATTATACGGACATCAAGATCCCCTTACAATAACCCAATTTGGGTTGTTGATAAACAAGGAACAGATCACTTAGGTAACAAGAAAAAACGAATGGCGCTTGAAATGCAATGAATATACTTTCAAACATGAAAGGTGCACAGTATTTCTCTACTATTGATTTTAAATCTGGATTTCATCAAATTGAATTGATGGAAAGAGACAGATAAAAGATAGCCTTATCTGTAAATAATGGGAAGTATGAGTTCTGCCGTTTGCCGTTTGGCTTAAAGAATGCTCCGAGTATTTTTCAAAGAGCAATCGATGATGTGCTCAGAGAGCAAAGCATGACGTAATAATTTTCTCAAAAGTGCAGAGGATCATCTTAGAGATATAGAATGGGTTTTACGAAACCTGTATGAGGCAAATATGAGAGTATCGGCGGAAAAGTCAAATTTTTTTAAAACCGAAGTGTTCTTAGGATTCGTGGTATCAGGAAATTGTGTCGAAACCAGCCCTGATAAAGTAAGTTCTATAAAGAACTACGAACAACCAACTACACTTCGAGGACTTAGGTCGTTCTTAGGCCTAGCTTGTTATTACAGATGTTTTATTAATGATTTTGCTAGCATAGCAAAGCCACTTACAGATATGTTAAAAGGAGAAAATGGCAAGATAAGTGCAAATCAATCAAAAAAGAAGCCAATAAACTTGAATCCCGCTGCCATACAGGCGTTAACATATTTAAAGGAAATTGAAGCATCAGATGATGTTACGTTAATGTTTCCGGGTTTTACAAAACCGTTTGATTTAACGACAACCGCATCGTCAAAAGGGTTAGGTGCGGTACTCTCACAATCAAAGAAGCCAACTACGATGACGTCAAGAACACTTATGGTCAGAGAGGAGCACCTCGCAACCAACGCAAGGGAATTGGCAATTGTCTGGGCTTTGAATTCGTTGAGGAATTATCTTTATTTAGTGGGTCGTATAAATATTTTTACTGACCATCGACCATTCTCTTACGCAGTTTCTGATAAGAACCCAAATTCCAAAATTAAACGTTGAAAATCTCTGATAGAAAGTTATAACGCGAAAATTCATTATAAGCCCGGAAAGCAAAATTATGTGGCCGATGCTTTGTCAAGACAGCACATAGCCATGCTGCAAGATGACATAGGGTTGAGCTCCGACTGTGCCACCACTCATACCGAAGAGTCGTTGACTTACACCATTGAAACAGTGGACAAGAAAGTTAACTCCCTTTGGCTTATCTCCTACTTCCGTAGTTGGAACTTCCCTCTGACTCGCAGCTTTCGAGGTAGTTGCTACCTCGCTATTGGGGCCCATCTGTCTTACAGCTTTTGACCTACTTGTCTTGTCTTTGCGACTGCCCTGCCTCTCGGCTCTGGGACTGGGTTCTTTCTGCCTATTGAAAGCAGGGTTGTTGCCTTCCGCCGAACGTTGCCTCTTCATTCTGCCATTCGAAGCTTCTTCCTCCTCGTACCGGTTGCAGAACCGAGAGTTTCTCGCAGCAAACCTTTTGAACTGCCTTCGACCTGCTTCTATCGCCTCATGTGCCCATTCCAATCGCTTGATATCCACTTCTGTTCGGTCGATCACTGCTCCCAGGCGTTGGACAATTCTTAGTGCTGCACAGTACTGCGAGAGATTTCTTTTACTTCCTCTGCTCCGTATTCTTCCCCACTCTTCTACTCCGTTTTCATTTGTGTGCTTTTCCAAAGCGGAGTTCGTTGAATCAGCACTACTCTTGCTCCCCGAGTCCGACGCATCGCTTAATGCATATTTGTCGTCCTTGACTTGCGAATCAGTCCTCCTCTTATCATCCTCCTTATTACAATTAGGTAATGAGTCGTTCATCTTGGTCATACGACCACCTGCCCGACAAGGTGGGCTCAGCGGTCCAGTATTATATACGGGGAAAGAACTGTCAGCCATAGCAGCGCCCCTTACTGTGGTAAGGCCATCAGTACTTCCCGAGGTGACCCGGTATCGGGAAGGCTCCGTTCGAATACAGCCGAATTTATCCCCTGGCTGCAAATCGTTCAATAGGCACGGTCCGCATAACACCCAAGATTAGGGGGTTGGCAGTTCTTGGTCACCGACATTATATACGCCACCCACCTATGAGGAGCAACGGCGTAGATGCCAATCCTAAACAGCTCCGCCTCATAGTCGGGCGCTATGGATATCGGCTAAGCCCTCGCACCAACGACAAGATGCCTACCATAGTGAGGGAACGGCGATGGGTTTAGGACATGTTTCTGAATCACTTCTTTATCAGCTAGATTTTCGGGAGCTGAGTATTGAACTCGAAATCTCCAACATTCACACTTTATACTAGCGTAAAGGCATATGCCTTTATCCAGTCAGCCTTATGAATGCCCCGCTGCTCGCTTTGCAATTGGTCTCTAAGTGTTGCCTTTTTGCTATTCCTTTATTCGCCATTTAGGTACATACTTATATCGGACCATATATTAGTTTTATATGCGAAGTTATAGAATTTAAGCAAAACGAGAACACGTTAATTTCGTGCATCATATATATTTCAGAAAGAAAAAATTCAACTCATAAAAATTTATTCAACGTCAGTAGTACAATATGACAGTATGTAATATCAAATGTGATACAATATTGAAAACAAAGTGGTTATTTACAAAGTATATTTCTAATACTCCTCCTCCATATATATACATTTTTAATTATGTAATATAATCCCATGTCTTTTCTAAATTTGCAATATTTTGTCTTTTGCAAGTTTTTGGTTAAAATATCCGCTATTATTTCTTCAGTACAAAGATAATTCAGTGCTATTTCCACTGTTTTATACAAATCTCGTACAAAGTGATATATCAAATCCTTGTGTTTACTTCTGGCTCGATATACAGGATTTTTTTACCAAAAACTGTGCACCCTGGTTATCCCTTTTTATTACAGTATGTTTAGGATAATCGAAACCTAATTCATTTAAAAGCTTTCTTATATATAAGTTAACCTAAGATATTGTCATCAAAATATTCTTAGGTAAATAACATTTTGGGTGGTTGAAAATTCCGAACGCATTCTCTATAGCATTTTGCCAAAGTAAACAATTTCGATCCCATTAAGTTAAAACTGAAATTAATTGTTCACTTCATACCGAAAGTTAAAGCTAAGATCTAAGAATAAGAAAAATTATCATTTATTTATTTGGCTGCATCCGTTCAGCTGCGATGAAATCAATATCATAGTTCCAAGAACAAGGCATTTCAATGATGGGCAGTTGTGAAATTGGAATTGGATAAACAGATTCTAAGCTGGCAAGTGCGGCTGACAATTAATGACTCATTCAGCAGCATCGACAGCTACAACAGCAGCAGCAACAATATTGATGTGGTACGTTAGCTTTAAGGTATTTATAGGACTAAAAATTATATTAAGAAGGCAGTTATAGTAATGTAACCGCAAATACCGGAGTGCACGCAAGGCCTCCAGAAAAGAATATTGAAATAAAATGTTTAGTATTATCAACTGAAATTCATTATTTGGCGCTCAACAAATAGAAGGACCCAACAGGAAATCATCACAGGCGAAGGAATGACTTTAATAATAAATTATTTGTAAGTAGAGTGATAAGTGAAAATTGTAAAGAAGAAACGATTTTGAGGATTTTTTTTTTGAAAAAGTCGAGTTTATGAATATTGGTATTAGCGTTTTATAGAATCAGTTCAGGAAGTTAACTATTAAAAAAATTAACGCTGATCAGATAACAGATACAGTGAAAGCTGCCGTAGACGCAGCACTTGCAGAAGGCAAAAAAAAAAGGAGAACTAACAAACAAATTAGCCAGTTTTTCGACAACATCGTTGCCAATTGTTTACGAACCTGTAAAAATAATCCCCAATACCCGGTGTGAAAACCCTTGGATTTAGTAAAATTACTACCAGAGTTTGAAGGGAGGATTGGCACCTACGTGTCCTGGCGTCGAGCTGCTCATACAGCTTATGAAGTTTTCAAAAACTATCAAGGGAGCTCAAGACACTAACAGGCAGTAGGAATACTAAGAAAAAAATTAAAAGGAGAAGTCGATGCTGTCCTGGCATCGTTTAACACTGTCTTGAATTTCGATGTCATTATGGTTCGCCTTGACTTTACATATGCGTCCTGTATATCTAATGGAACAGGAACTTTCCACCTTGCGTCAGGGTAACTCAAGTTTACTTGATTAGTTTGACGAGGTCGAAAAGAAATTGACCTTGTTGACGATCAAAACTATCATGACGCATGCAGGTCCAACGACAGAAACCATATGCTCGAAATATAGGGCTGATGCTCTTAGAGTTTTCATTTCTGAGCTTAAACGGCCATTTGTGACATATTATTTGCATCACGCCCACAGGATCTACCCAATGCCTTAGCTTTGGCTCTAGAAATTGAGTCAAACCGTGAACCATACGCATTTGCGGTAAATTTTGCGGCAGGTAGCGAGGACCACAATTAAATTAAAAGAACGAATTATAATAATAATGAACAAAAGATTAGGAATCCCCAGAGGTACCCACATTTTGAACAAAAGAATTTTAAGGGAAATGATATTGCTAAGGATAATCAACCTACTCCCATGGAAGTATACCCTTCGACGTCGCGTCTACGCCAAAACCAGAATTGGCGTCTGAAATCTCAGAAGTTAAATCAGCGGCAATTTCGAAACGGCAATAAAGGATACAATAGTACTCCTCAACCACAAAAACGTCTGGCGGGGTCGGACAGGCCAACAAGCCAGAAATTTCAAAGAATAAATAAAATTCAACTAGAGGAGTTAGATAATGAGGACTACAAACAAAGGTCCGAGGATGAGCTAGAAGAACTCGAAAATGATCAAATAAATTTTTTAGGGGAAAGTTCCTGCTTCTGTGGATCGAGCAACAAGTAGGGAGTAACGGAAGGTTAAAACTTCTAATCGATACCGGTGCAAGAACTATATTAAACCTTTACCCGAGCTGAGGAATATTGTCCCGCTGTCAAAAACATTTTTAGTGCAGTCCGTACACGGATATAGTCTAGTGACTGAGAAATGTAGAGTTTATTTATTCGGAATTGACACAGTTTTTTCATGCTCCCCGGTATTGAGGGATTCGACGGAATTATTGGTGTTGATTTACCAAATCAGGTCAATGCTAAAAAAGATCCTAAGACTTGCTGTTTTACAAATGCGAAAATGTTAATTTTATAAATATAGGAAGCGAAGGAGTTCCTCCCGATATATGTAATGATTTCTACAAAATGATAGAAAAAAAAGGCATTTGCAGACCCGAACGAGTCACTGCCTTTCAACACAAATATTGTCGCGACGATTCGGACAAACACAGATGAACCAATTTATTCAAAATTGTATCCATACCCTATGAGTGTAACTGGTTTTGTCAACGATGAAATCGCTGATCATCTTGCAAATGACATTATACGGACATCAAGATCCCCTTACAATAACCCAATTTGGGTTGTTGATAAACAAGGAACAGATCACTTAGGTAACAAGAAAAAACGAATGGCGCTTGAAATGCAATGAATATACTTTCAAACATGAAAGGTGCACAGTATTTCTCTACTATTGATTTTAAATCTGGATTTCATCAAATTGAATTGATGGAAAGAGACAGATAAAAGATAGCCTTATCTGTAAATAATGGGAAGTATGAGTTCTGCCGTTTGCCGTTTGGCTTAAAGAATGCTCCGAGTATTTTTCAAAGAGCAATCGATGATGTGCTCAGAGAGCAAAGCATGACGTAATAATTTTCTCAAAAGTGCAGAGGATCATCTTAGAGATATAGAATGGGTTTTACGAAACCTGTATGAGGCAAATATGAGAGTATCGGCGGAAAAGTCAAAATTTTTTAAAACCGAAGTGTTCTTAGGATTCGTGGTATCAGGAAATTGTGTCGAAACCAGCCCTGATAAAGTAAGTTCTATAAAGAACTACGAACAACCAACTACACTTCGAGGACTTAGGTCGTTCTTAGGCCTAGCTTGTTATTACAGATGTTTTATTAATGATTTTGCTAGCATAGCAAAGCCACTTACAGATATGTTAAAAGGAGAAAATGGCAAGATAAGTGCAAATCAATCAAAAAAGAAGCCAATAAACTTGAATCCCGCTGCCATACAGGCGTTAACATATTTAAAGGAAATTGAAGCATCAGATGATGTTACGTTAATGTTTCCGGGTTTTACAAAACCGTTTGATTTAACGACAACCGCATCGTCAAAAGGGTTAGGTGCGGTACTCTCACAATCAAAGAAGCCAACTACGATGACGTCAAGAACACTTATGGTCAGAGAGGAGCACCTCGCAACCAACGCAAGGGAATTGGCAATTGTCTGGGCTTTGAATTCGTTGAGGAATTATCTTTATTTAGTGGGTCGTATAAATATTTTTACTGACCATCGACCATTCTCTTACGCAGTTTCTGATAAGAACCCAAATTCCAAAATTAAACGTTGAAAATCTCTGATAGAAAGTTATAACGCGAAAATTCATTATAAGCCCGGAAAGCAAAATTATGTGGCCGATGCTTTGTCAAGACAGCACATAGCCATGCTGCAAGATGACATAGGGTTGAGCTCCGACTGTGCCACCACTCATACCGAAGAGTCGTTGACTTACACCATTGAAACAGTGGACAAGAAAGTTAACTCCCTTTGGCTTATCTCCTACTTCCGTAGTTGGAACTTCCCTCTGACTCGCAGCTTTCGAGGTAGTTGCTACCTCGCTATTGGGGCCCATCTGTCTTACAGCTTTTGACCTACTTGTCTTGTCTTTGCGACTGCCCTGCCTCTCGGCTCTGGGACTGGGTTCTTTCTGCCTATTGAAAGCAGGGTTGTTGCCTTCCGCCGAACGTTGCCTCTTCATTCTGCCATTCGAAGCTTCTTCCTCCTCGTACCGGTTGCAGAACCGAGAGTTTCTCGCAGCAAACCTTTTGAACTGCCTTCGACCTGCTTCTATCGCCTCATGTGCCCATTCCAATCGCTTGATATCCACTTCTGTTCGGTCGATCACTGCTCCCAGGCGTTGGACAATTCTTAGTGCTGCACAGTACTGCGAGAGATTTCTTTTACTTCCTCTGCTCCGTATTCTTCCCCACTCTTCTACTCCGTTTTCATTTGTGTGCTTTTCCAAAGCGGAGTTCGTTGAATCAGCACTACTCTTGCTCCCCGAGTCCGACGCATCGCTTAATGCATATTTGTCGTCCTTGACTTGCGAATCAGTCCTCCTCTTATCATCCTCCTTATTACAATTAGGTAATGAGTCGTTCATCTTGGTCATACGACCACCTGCCCGACAAGGTGGGCTCAGCGGTCCAGTATTATATACGGGGAAAGAACTGTCAGCCATAGCAGCGCCCCTTACTGTGGTAAGGCCATCAGTACTTCCCGAGGTGACCCGGTATCGGGAAGGCTCCGTTCGAATACAGCCGAATTTATCCCCTGGCTGCAAATCGTTCAATAGGCACGGTCCGCATAACACCCAAGATTAGGGGGTTGGCAGTTCTTGGTCACCGACATTATATACGCCACCCACCTATGAGGAGCAACGGCGTAGATGCCAATCCTAAACAGCTCCGCCTCATAGTCGGGCGCTATGGATATCGGCTAAGCCCTCGCACCAACGACAAGATGCCTACCATAGTGAGGGAACGGCGATGGGTTTAGGACATGTTTCTGAATCACTTCTTTATCAGCTAGATTTTCGGGAGCTGAGTATTGAACTCGAAATCTCCAACATTCACACTTTATACTAGCGTAAAGGCATATGCCTTTATCCAGTCAGCCTTATGAATGCCCCGCTGCTCGCTTTGCAATTGGTCTCTAAGTGTTGCCTTTTTGCTATTCCTTTATTCGCCATTTAGGTACATACTTATATCGGACCATATATTAGTTTTATATGCGAAGTTATAGAATTTAAGCAAAACGAGAACACGTTAATTTCGTGCATCATATATATTTCAGAAAGAAAAAATTCAACTCATAAAAATTTATTCAACGTCAGTAGTACAATATGACAGTATGTAATATCAAATGTGATACAATATTGAAAACAAAGTGGTTATTTACAAAGTATATTTCTAATACTCCTCCTCCATATATATACATTTTTAATTATGTAATATAATCCCATGTCTTTTCTAAATTTGCAATATTTTGTCTTTTGCAAGTTTTTGGTTAAAATATCCGCTATTATTTCTTCAGTACAAAGATAATTCAGTGCTATTTCCACTGTTTTATACAAATCTCGTACAAAGTGATATATCAAATCCTTGTGTTTACTTCTGGCTCGATATACAGGATTTTTTTACCAAAAACTGTGCACCCTGGTTATCCCTTTTTATTACAGTATGTTTAGGATAATCGAAACCTAATTCATTTAAAAGCTTTCTTATATATAAGTTAACCTAAGATATTGTCATCAAAATATTCTTAGGTAAATAACATTTTGGGTGGTTGAAAATTCCGAACGCATTCTCTATAGCATTTTGCCAAAGTAAACAATTTCGATCCCATTAAGTTAAAACTGAAATTAATTGTTCACTTCATACCGAAAGTTAAAGCTAAGATCTAAGAATAAGAAAAATTATCATTTATTTATTTGGCTGCATCCGTTCAGCTGCGATGAAATCAATATCATAGTTCCAAGAACAAGGCATTTCAATGATGGGCAGTTGTGAAATTGGAATTGGATAAACAGATTCTAAGCTGGCAAGTGCGGCTGACAATTAATGACTCATTCAGCAGCATCGACAGCTACAACAGCAGCAGCAACAATATTGATGTGGTACGTTAGCTTTAAGGTATTTATAGGACTAAAAATTATATTAAGAAGGCAGTTATAGTAATGTAACCGCAAATACCGGAGTGCACGCAAGGCCTCCAGAAAAGAATATTGAAATAAAATGTTTAGTATTATCAACTGAAATTCATTATTTGGCGCTCAACAAATAGAAGGACCCAACAGGAAATCATCACAGGCGAAGGAATGACTTTAATAATAAATTATTTGTAAGTAGAGTGATAAGTGAAAATTGTAAAGAAGAAACGATTTTGAGGATTTTTTTTTTGAAAAAGTCGAGTTTATGAATATTGGTATTAGCGTTTTATAGAATCAGTTCAGGAAGTTAACTATTAAAAAAATTAACGCTGATCAGATAACAGATACAGTGAAAGCTGCCGTAGACGCAGCACTTGCAGAAGGCAAAAAAAAAAGGAGAACTAACAAACAAATTAGCCAGTTTTTCGACAACATCGTTGCCAATTGTTTACGAACCTGTAAAAATAATCCCCAATACCCGGTGTGAAAACCCTTGGATTTAGTAAAATTACTACCAGAGTTTGAAGGGAGGATTGGCACCTACGTGTCCTGGCGTCGAGCTGCTCATACAGCTTATGAAGTTTTCAAAAACTATCAAGGGAGCTCAAGACACTAACAGGCAGTAGGAATACTAAGAAAAAAATTAAAAGGAGAAGTCGATGCTGTCCTGGCATCGTTTAACACTGTCTTGAATTTCGATGTCATTATGGTTCGCCTTGACTTTACATATGCGTCCTGTATATCTAATGGAACAGGAACTTTCCACCTTGCGTCAGGGTAACTCAAGTTTACTTGATTAGTTTGACGAGGTCGAAAAGAAATTGACCTTGTTGACGATCAAAACTATCATGACGCATGCAGGTCCAACGACAGAAACCATATGCTCGAAATATAGGGCTGATGCTCTTAGAGTTTTCATTTCTGAGCTTAAACGGCCATTTGTGACATATTATTTGCATCACGCCCACAGGATCTACCCAATGCCTTAGCTTTGGCTCTAGAAATTGAGTCAAACCGTGAACCATACGCATTTGCGGTAAATTTTGCGGCAGGTAGCGAGGACCACAATTAAATTAAAAGAACGAATTATAATAATAATGAACAAAAGATTAGGAATCCCCAGAGGTACCCACATTTTGAACAAAAGAATTTTAAGGGAAATGATATTGCTAAGGATAATCAACCTACTCCCATGGAAGTATACCCTTCGACGTCGCGTCTACGCCAAAACCAGAATTGGCGTCTGAAATCTCAGAAGTTAAATCAGCGGCAATTTCGAAACGGCAATAAAGGATACAATAGTACTCCTCAACCACAAAAACGTCTGGCGGGGTCGGACAGGCCAACAAGCCAGAAATTTCAAAGAATAAATAAAATTCAACTAGAGGAGTTAGATAATGAGGACTACAAACAAAGGTCCGAGGATGAGCTAGAAGAACTCGAAAATGATCAAATAAATTTTTTAGGGGAAAGTTCCTGCTTCTGTGGATCGAGCAACAAGTAGGGAGTAACGGAAGGTTAAAACTTCTAATCGATACCGGTGCAAGAACTATATTAAACCTTTACCCGAGCTGAGGAATATTGTCCCGCTGTCAAAAACATTTTTAGTGCAGTCCGTACACGGATATAGTCTAGTGACTGAGAAATGTAGAGTTTATTTATTCGGAATTGACACAGTTTTTTCATGCTCCCCGGTATTGAGGGATTCGACGGAATTATTGGTGTTGATTTACCAAATCAGGTCAATGCTAAAAAAGATCCTAAGACTTGCTGTTTTACAAATGCGAAAATGTTAATTTTATAAATATAGGAAGCGAAGGAGTTCCTCCCGATATATGTAATGATTTCTACAAAATGATAGAAAAAAAGGCATTTGCAGACCCCATCGAGTCACTGCCTTTCAACACAAATATTGTCGCGACGATTCGGACAAACACAGATGAACCAATTTATTCAAAATTGTATCCATACCCTATGAGTGTAACTGGTTTTGTCAACGATGAAATCGCTGATCATCTTGCAAATGACATTATACGGACATCAAGATCCCCCTACAATAACCCAATTTGGGTTGTTGATAAACAAGGAACAGATCACTTAGGTAACAAGAAAAAACGAATGGCGCTTGAAATGCAATGAATATACTTTCAAACATGAAAGGTGCACAGTATTTCTCTACTATTGATTTTAAATCTGGATTTCATCAAATTGAATTGATGGAAAGAGACAGATAAAAGATAGCCTTCTCTGTAAATAATGGGAAGTATGAGTTCTGCCGTTTGCCGTTTGGCTTAAAGAATGCTCCGAGTATTTTTCAAAGAGCAATCGATGATGTGCTCAGAGAGCAAAGCATGACGTAATAATTTTCTCAAAAGTGCAGAGGATCATCTTAGAGATATAGAATGGATTTTACGAAACCTGTATGAGGCAAATATGAGAGTATCGGCGGAAAAGTCAAAATTTTTTAAAACCGAAGTGTTCTTAGGATTCGTGGTATCAGGAAATTGTGTCGAAACCAGCCCTGATAAAGTAAGTTCTATAAAGAACTACGAACAACCAACTACACTTCGAGGACTTAGGTCGTTCTTAAGCCTAGCTTAGACAAGAAAGTTAACTGCTTCAGAAATCAGATCATTATTCAAGAGAGTACAAGTACCTCAAAGCAAACTTTTATTATATTCAGTTCAAAAACATATACTCAGCGTGAGCTTCAATTGTATATTTCATTTCAGATAAATTACTTTTCCACATAACACGTGGCTCTGCCCGTTTAAAAAAAAATTTCTCCCCATTTCCTCTTACAATAAAATTTGATAAGTCAAATATCATTGATTCAAAACTATTTTTTGCTAAGTTATAGGATATTATTCTAGTCTACGACCCTTTTAAATTTGTTTTATATCTAAGTTGCCGTGGTCTTTAATCGATCCCGTCCATTTTTACTAGAAAAATTTTCTACTTTAAGGAAAATATGTGTACACAATTTCATTACTATATATTAATTTTTCTTCGAGTTATGGCTCCCGAAAAATAGAATTTTGCTTAGACATAAAAGGGGCGGTGCCGCGCCCATTTTTTTAAATTTGAAGTGCTTCTCATTTATTGTTATAAATCCACTTGGGAAATGAAGTACCATTGATATAAAGCTCGTTTTTGCAAAGATATACTGTTCGACCGGGGTGCGTCTGATCCTTGCGAGAGGTGAGCGCACCGGGCCGATCTCAATAAACGGGTTGTATTTGGAATAAAGAAAGAAGGATTTATCGCTATAATAGATGGGTATTATTGGGTAAATATATAAATAGCTAGGTTAAAATATTACCTGAATAATACGGCAGAGATCGCTGGCGGTAGATGTGAGCTGGTTGGCTGCTAAAATCCAAGAGGCCGGTTGTATCGAAAGCGACAACCGTTGACCCGCAATCAACCCACACATCAACCCCGACATGCATATGCATGAGTTCTGACAAAAGGCACCTATACACGTGCATGTACATGCATGCACATGCATATGACGGTGATGGTGTGGGTGGTTATAAATTAAATCGAGTTTCGAGTATCGAATTGCAGAGTTGCATTAGGGGGATTGCAATCAGATGCGGAAAAGTTAGGCATCCTACCAAAACATGGCGCCCCCTTGCGATACGCAACATCGTTACCCCCACCGATCTCTGACCACTGAAAAGGAACGAGAAAACAAACTTGCATTAAAACTAAACTTAACCTAGATCGCGTATTTCGCCAGCGTCGCGGGTGGCCGGGAGTCCTGCCCGACTTGCTCAGCATGCCATTTAAGCTAGGATGAAAATGAGCGGTTATCAAAAGATATAAGTGAATTTTTCTTGCCATGTATTAAAAAATTCTTAGATATATGAATTCCATAAGGTAGGATAAGTAAAGGTCGATAGGGCTGGACGGAGAGGCCGAAGTCTCCGTTCCAGACTGGCAAAATTTTGTTTCCTTTTGTTGGACAGAGGGGCCGAGGTCTCCGTTCCAGACGCGCAGTTTTTTGTGTTTTGGTTGGACGAAGAGGCCGAGGTCTCCGTTCCAGCGTCTGACGTATCGGATCGTTCTCCGGGCGACTGCCTTTCTTTTGGACGACGAGGTGTGGCAGCTTATGGATGTGCCGGGGCGAGTGGCCGTGAGGTCGGTTGGGTGAGGCGCGTTCTCGCTACCGTGCATATATATTATAAATTATGTATTATATTATTAATTAGTGCTGTCGGAATGGACGTGATTTCGAGCAGCTCATGTATATTTAACAAAACTTGTAGGATTGCGGCTTGTGGGAGGTTGGAACGGACGTGATTCCAAGCCACCCGCGCAAAATTATTTGAAGTAGTGAAATTCAGAAACACGTCCTAGTAACCATTGCCGTTTGTAAACTTTGCAAATTTTCTCTAATATCAATAACAAAAACAACTGTATAGAGCAACATGAGCATGTTCCGCTAAATTATGCAGATGATAATATTGATTTAATAGTTAACAGCGGAAGTTCTGCTAATAAAAAGCATACATAATAATTGTAGGATTAAATAGCATACAGAATTATTATGTACCTAAATGGTGAATAAACAAAAGAATAGCAACCCAAGGGCAACACTTATAGACCAATTGCAAAGCGAGCAGCGGGGCATCTGCCTTTACGCTAGCATGAATGCTGGAGATTCGAATTCAATACTCAGCTCCCGATAAGCTTGGTGATGAACAAGTGAAATTCAGAAAAATGTCGTAGTAACCGTCGCCGTTTGTAAAGCTTGCATTTTTTCTCTAATATCAATAACAAAAATAATTGTATAAAGCAATATGAGAATATTCCTAAGCGCCCGATCCATCAAAGAGCTAATGGTTGGAAGGCAATTTCCACTTATGACAATTGCAACGTCATCTGCGAAAGCCATAAGTTTTACCGGTCCCTCATCGAGTCGTCTGAGTAGTTGGTTGATGACCAGCAGAGGTGATAGCACCCCTCCCTGCGGCGTTCCCCTGTCCATTGATTTCGTGGCCTCGCACAATCCCCATTGTGATGTAATCTTCCTGCAATTATACATGCAGCCGATCCATCTCGTTAAGGCTGGATGTACGTTAATGTAATTAAGACCATCCATATCGACCATTTATATACATTATTGAAAGCCCCGACAATGTCTATAAAGACTCCTAGAGCATGTTCCTTATATTCCAGGGCTTTCTCTATGCTTATTACCACCCTATGCAATGCGGTGCCTACCGACTTGCCTTTGGTGTACACATGTTGTGTTGTGGAGAGCGGCTTTTCATCCACGTTGGACTTTATGTACACATCTATCAGCCTCTCAAAAGCTTTGAGCAGAAATTATGTTAAGCTAATGTTTCTATAGTCTTTGGGATACACGTGACCCATCTTCCCCGTCTTTAGTAGGACAGCTACACGAGCAGTTCTCCAAGAGTGCGGTACATGATTCAGTCTTATACACCCATCGAATATTATTTTAAGCCATTCCACGGCCGCCCTACTTGAAACTTGTAGCATGGCCGGGAATATACCATCTGGGCCCGGCGATTTAAACTTAGAAAACGTCTTCACTGCCCATTCGATCTTGGTATCGGTCACCAAGCCCGGCACTACCCGCTCCGTGATCGAAGTTTGAGTGCTGTCTGCTGGCTCTTCCAAACCATATCCCGATGATAAATGTGTATCGAGAAGCACCTTAAGGGATTCCTCACTATTACGTGATCATTCCCCGTTCTCTTTCTTTATTAGTCCCTGGACTATGTTTACCCTTGCCAGGACTTTTCTCAACCGTGCTGTTCCGTACAGAAACTTTTCCATGAGATTCTCTTCGCCCTGGAAATTTCACGCTTGTAGATCCTCAGTATATCAGTGTACTCGTCCCGACACGTTTCGCTTTCCGCGGTCTTCGCTAGCTTATACATTTCTTTTGCCTGTCTTCTTAGAAGACTCAGCTCATTGCTCCACCATGCTTTACCTCTGAATCTTCTTAGAGGGGAAGATTTGTTATACGCAGTCATAAGCGCCCTTTTTAGGAAATCATTAGACTCCTCCAGTTCCCCTACATTGGCAACCTCTTTGGGTTGTCCAAGTTTTGTTTCTACTTGTTTCTGGAATTTAGTCAAGTTCACTGTCCTAGGGTTTCTAGAGGTTCCTCCTTTCTCTACCCTCTTTAGGGGGATGCTGAAGCTGATATACTCATGGTCGGGGAAGGATAGTCTATCAAGAACCATCCAATCATACCTTGATATATCACGTTCGGAGCTCAGTGTAACATCGACAACATTGCTGGATGTTGGACCAATGTATGTAGGGACATTTCCCCTGTTGGCTATATGCAAATTCGTTTGCAGGATATAACAAAATGGAGATTCGCCTCTTTCATTCATATCTGCTCCTCCCACGCATTGTGGTGTGCATTTACATCCGCGCTTATGACCAACCGCCCTTCGTCCTGTACTAGCCTCTTGCACTCCATCGGTGGAACCTCCGCAGCATGGGCCATGTAGCATGGTGCCCGGATAAAAGCCTCCTTATTCCTTTGCTCAACGGCCACCACTACGGGGTCCTCAGAAGTGTAGCTAGGCAGCATATATGAATGCAGCTGTTTCCATACCATTACTACAGCTCGCACCCGCCCTTCCGTTTGCGCATAGTAAACGCCAAATCCGCGCACGCAAAGTCCAGAAACCTAACCCTCCTATAGGGTTAGGAGGAGCTCGCTCGATGCCACTTTACTGTGTTGGAGGTTTATCTGTAGGACTCGCAGCACCATTGGGCTGCTTGTCCCCCTCCAGCACCTTCGTCGTCCTCCCTTTGCCTTTTGATCATTTTCGAAGCCCCTTCAGCCTCTTGTAGCTGTTGTGCTGGGTGTTCCTCTGTGCGACTCACAGCACCATCTGGCTGTTGGTCCTCTTCTAACACCTTCATGGTGACGTCGGGTACCTCCACCTGTCTGTTTTTCCTTAGGCTTTTGAGGTCCCTTTCGACTTCGCCCACTTCTAGCGTGTTAGGATTTTTATCCTCGGGACTTCTTTTCCTGAGTCGCATATAAATTTTGCCTGTACGAGAGGACATTTTCCAAGCTGCGTGTACAATATATCCTCCGCCTGCTTGTTTATTTGGAAGATGTAGAACTGACCTTCCTCCGTAGGCCGAGATACAGTAAGTACCTTCGAATCCTGTGTCGGTATGTTCGGATTCTAATTCTGCAGAAGTCGCAGTGTATCCTCCGACTTCATCACGCATGGTATACATACCTTAACTTTTTGTACCGTGGGAATTTGCACTTTATCCACCACCTCGAACCGTGCTTTCGTGCCTTGCCTTTGGAGGATTAGAACCACTTCCTCCAGCCACCGCTAGCTCGCGATGTTGTCGCACGCTATCATCTTCACACCATTATACCACCCCCCGGAATCAAAGGTTGGAAGGGGCTTACTTGGTTGTTCCCGCATCATCTTAAGCACTAAGCTAATAAGCTCCCTTTCTACAGATCTCCACCTTTCAGTAGTCATCTGTCCGAAAGGACTGCTACGATCAACCAGCGCCACAGCCAGTGACTGATTTGCCATATCATTCATCTTCTCGGGAAAGGTCGGAGTATTAGTGTTAACTCCCTTTGGCACCTCCGAGAAAGCCGGAGTCTTAGCTTTAACTCCCTTTACCACTTCCGGGAAAGCCGTAGTCTTAGCTTTATCTCCCTTTGGCTTATCTCCTACTTCCGTAGTTGGAACTTCCCTCTGACTCGCAGCTTTCGAGGTAGTTGCCACCTCGCTATTGGGCCCATCTGTCTTACAGCTTTGGGCCTACTTGTCTTGTCTTTGCGACTGCCCTGCCCCTCGGCTCTGGGACTGGGTCCTTTCTGCCTATTGAAAGCAGGGTTGTTGCCTTCCGCCGAACGTTGCCTCTTCATTCTGCCATTCGAAGCTTCTTCCTCCTCGTACCGGTTGCAGAACTGAGAGTTTCTCGCAGCAAACCTTTTGAACTGCCTTGGACCTGCTTCTACGCCTCATGGGCCCATTCCAAGCGCTTGATATCCATTTCTGTTGGGTCGACCATCGCCTCATGGGCCCATTCCATATCCACTTCTGTTGGATCGACCACTGCTCCCAGGCGTTGGACAATTCTTAGTGCTGCACGGTACTGCGAGAGAGTTTTTTACTTCCTCTGCTCCGTACCCTTCTCCACTCTTTCACTTCGTTTTCACGGAGTGGAGTTCGTTGAATCAGCACTACTCTCGCTCCCCGAGTCCACCGCATCGCTTAATGCATATTTGTCGTCCTTGACTTGCGACTCAGTCCTCCTCTTATCATCCTCCTTATTACAATTAGTCGTTAGTCGTTCATCTTGGTCGTACGACCACCTGCCCGACAAGGCGGGCTCAGCGGTCCAGTATTATATACGGGGAAAGAATCGTCAGCCACAGCAGCGCCCCTTACTGTGGTAAGGCCATCAGTACTTCCCGAGGTGGCCCGGTATCGGGAAGGCTCCGTTCAAATACAGCCGAATTTATCCCCTGGCTGCAAATCGTTCAATAGGCACGGTCCGCATAACACCCTAGATTAGGGGGTTGGCAGTTCTTGGTCACCGACATTATATACGCCACCCTCCTATGAGGAGCAACGGCGTAGATGCCAATCCTAAACAGTTCCGCCTCATAGTCGGGCGCTATGGATATCGGCTAAGCCCTCGCACCAACGACAAGATGCCTAACATAGTGATGGAACGGCGATGGGTTTTAGGACATGTTTCTGAATCACTTCTTTATCAGCTAGATTTTCGGGAGCTGAGTATTGAACTCGAAATCTCCAACATTCACACTTTATACTAGCGTAAAGGCATATGCCTTTATCCACTCAGCCTTATGAATGCCCCGCTGCTCGCTTTTTGCTATTCCTTTATTCACCATTGACGCACATACTTATATCGGACCATATATTAGTTTTATATGCAAAGTTATAGAATTTAAGCAAAACGAGAACACGTTAATTTCGTGCATCATATATATTTCAGAAAGAAAAAATTCAACTCATAAAAATTTATTCAACGTCAGTAGTACAATATGACAGTATGTAATATCAAATGTGATACAATATTGAAAACCAAGTGGTTATTTACAAAGTATATTTCTAATACTCCTCCCCAATATATATACATTTTTAATTATGTAATATAATCCCCTGTCTTTTCTAAATTTGTAATATTTTGTCTTTTGCAAGTGTTTGGTTAAAATATCCGCTACTATTTCTTCAGTACAAAGATAATTCAGTGCTATTTCCACTGTTTTATACAAATCTCGAACAAAGTGATATATCAAATCCTTGTGTTTACTTCTGTCACGATATACAGGATTTTTTTAGCAAAAACTGTGCACCCTGGTTATCCCATTTTATTACAGTATGTTTAGGATCATCGAAACCTAATTCATTTAAAAGCTTTCTTATATATACATAAGTTAACCTAAGATATTGTCATCAAAATATTCTTAGGTAAATAACATTTTGGGTGGTTGAAAATGCCGAACGCATTCTCTATAGCATTTTGCCAAAGTAAACAATTCCGATCCAATCAAGTTAAAGCTGAAATTAATTGTTCACTTCATACCGAAAGTTAAAGCTACGATCTAAGAATAAAAAAAAATATCATCTATTTATTCGGCTGCATCGGTTCAGCTGCAATGAAACCAATATCATAGTTCCAAGAACAAGGTATTTCAATGATGGGCAGTTGTGAAATTGGAATTGGATAAAAAGGTTCTAAGCTGGCAAGTGCGGCTGACAATTAATGACTCATACAGCAGCAACGACAGCTACAACAACAGCAGCAACAATATTGATGTGGTACGTTAGCTTTAAGGTATTTATAGGACTAAAAATTATATTAAGAAGGCAGTTATAGTATTGTAACCACAAATACCTGAGTGCGCGCAAGACCTCCAGAAAAGAATATTGAAATAAAATGTTTAGTATTATCAACTGAAATTCATTATTTGGCGCTCAACAAATAGAAGGATGCAACAGGAAATCATCACAAGCGAAGGAATGACTTTAATAATAAATTATTTGTAAGTAGAATGATAAGTGTAAATTGTAAAGAAGAAATGATTTTGAGGAATTTTTTTTGAAAAAGTGGAGTTTATGAATATTGATATTAGTGTTTTATAGAATCAGTTCAGGAAGTTAACTATTAAAAAAATGAACGCTGATCAGATAACAGCTATAGTGAAAGCTGACGTAGACGCAGCACTTGCAGAAGGGAACCTTTGGCCAAAAAATAGGAGAACTAACAAACAAATTAGCCAGTTTTTCGACAACATCGTTGCCAATTGTTTACGAACCTGTAAAAATAATCCCCAATACCCGGTGTGAAAATCCTTGGATTTAGTAAAATTTCTTCTAGAGTTTGAAGGGAGGATTGGCACCTACGTGTCCTGGCGTCAAGCTGCTCATACAGCTTATGAAGTTTTCAAAAACTATCAAGGGAGCTCAAGACACTAACAGGCAGTAGGAATACTAAGAAAAAATTAAAAGGAGAAGTCGATGCTGTCCTTGCATCGTTTAACACTGTCTTGAACTTTCGATGTCATTATGGTTCGCCTTGACTTTACATATGCGTCCTGTATATCTAATAGAACAGGAACTTTCCACCTTGCGTCAGGGTAACTCAAGTTTACTTGATTAGTTTGATGAGATCGAAAAGAAATTGACGTTGTTGACGATCAAAACTATCATGACGCATGCAGGTCCAACGACAGAAACCATATGCTCGAAATATAGGGCTGATGCTCTTAGAGTTTTCATTTCTGAGCTTAAACGGGCATTTGTGACATATTATTTGCATCACGCCCGCAGGCTCTACCCAATGCCTTAGGTTTGGCTCTAGAAATTGAGTCAAACCGTGAACCATACGCATTTGCGGTAAATTTTGCGGCAGGTAGCGAGGACCACAATAAAATTAAAAGAACGAATTATAATAATAATGAATAAAAGATTAGGAATCCCCAGAGGTACCCACATTTTGAAGAAAAGAATTTTAAGGGAAATGATATTGCTAAGGATAATCAACCTACTCCCATGGAAGTATACCCTTCGACGTCGCGTCTACGCCAAAACCAGAATTGGCGTCTGAAATCTCAGAAGTTAAATCAGCGGCAATTTCGAAACGGCAATAAAGGATACAATAGTATTCCTCAACCACAAAAACGTCTGGCGGGGTCGGACAGGCCAACAGCCCAGAAATTTCAAAGAATAAATAAAATTCAACAAGAGGAGTTAGATAATGAGGACTATAAACAAGGTCCGAGGATGAGCTAGAAGAACTCGAAGATGATCAAATAAATTTTTTAGGGGAAAGTTCCTGCTTCTGTGGATCGAACAACAAGTAGGGAGTAACGGAAGGTTAAAACTTCTAATCGATACCGGTTGCAAGAACTTTATTAAACTTTTACCCGAGCTGAGGAATATTGTCCCGGTCTCAAAACCATTTTTAGTGCAGTCCGTACCCGGATATAGTCTAGTGACTGAGAAATGTAGTGTTCATTTATTCGGAAATGACACAGTTTTTTTTATGCTCCCCGGTATTGAGGGATTCGACGGAATTATTGGTGTTGATTTACTAAATCAGGTCAATGCTAAAATAGATTTAAAAAACGGTAAAATAAAGCATGACTTTGGAACCTAAGACTTGCTGTTTTACAAATGCGTAAATGTTAATTTTATAAATATAGGAAGCGAAGAAGTTCCTTCCGATATATGTAATGATTTCTACAAAATGATAGAAAGAAAAAAAGTCATTTGCAGACCCCAACGAGTCACTGCCTTTCAACACAAATATTGTCGCGACGATTCGGACAAACACAGATGAACCAATTTATTCAAAATTGTACCCATACCCTATGAGTGTAACTGGTTTTGTCAACGATGAAATCGCTGATCATCTTGCAAATGTCATTATACGGACATCAAGATCCCCTTACAATAACCCAATTTGGGTTGTTGATAAACACGGAACAGATCACTTAGGTAACAAGAAAAAATGAATGGCGATTGAAATGCAATGAATATACTTTCAAACATGAAAGGTGCACAGTATTTCTCTACTATTGATTTTAAATCTGGATTTCATCAAATTGAATTGATGGAAAGAGACAGAGAAAAGATAGCCTTCTCTGTAAATAATGGGAAGTATGAGTTCTGCCGTTTGCCGTTTGGCTTAAAGAATGCTCCTAGTATTTTTCAAAGAGCAATCGATGATGTGCTCAGAGAGCAAAGCATGACGTAATAATTTTCTCAAAAACGCAGAGGATATAGAATGGATTTTACGAAACCTGTATGAGGCAAATATGAGAGTATCTGCGGAAAAGGAAAATTTTTTTAAAACCGAAGTGTTCTTAGGATTATGGTATCAGGAAATGGTATAAAACCCAGTCCTGATAAAGTAAAGTCTATAAAGAACTACGAACAACCAACTACACTTCGAGGACTTAGGTCATTCTTAGGCCTAGCTTGTTATTACAGATGTTTTATTAATGATTTTATAGCATAGCAAAGCCACTTACATATATGTTAAAAGGAGAAAATGGCAAGATAAGTGTAAATCAATCAAAAAAGAAGCTAATAAACTTGAATCCCGCGGCCATACAGGCGTTAATATATTGAAAGGAAATTGAAGCATCAGATGATGTTACGTTAATATTTCCGGGTTTTACAAAACCGTTTGATTTAACGACAACCGCATCGTCAAAAGGGTTAGGTGCGGTACTCTCACAATCAAAGAAGCCAATTACGATGACGTCAAGAAGACTTATGGTCAGAGAGGAGCACCTCGCAACCAACGAAAGGGAATTGGCAATTGTCTGGGCTTTGAATTCGTTGAGGAATTATCTTTATTTAGTGGGTCGTATAAATATTTTTACTGACCATCGACCATTGTCTTACGCAGTTTCTGATAAGAACCCAAATTCCAAAATTAAACGTTGAAAATCTCTGATAGAAAGTTATAACGCGAAAATTAATTATAAGCCCGGAAAGCAAAATTATGTGGCCGATGCCTTGTCAAGACAGCATATAGCCATGCTGCAAGATGACATAGGGGTGAGCTCCGACTGTGCCACCACTCATACCGAAGAGTCGTTGACTTACACCATTGAAACGGTGGACAAGAAAGTTAACTGCTTCAGAAATCAGATCATTATTCAAGAGAGTACAAGTACCTCAAAGCAAACTTTTATTATATTCAGTTCAAAATCATATACTCGGCGTGAGCTTCAATTGTATATTTCATTTCAGATAAATTACTTTTCCACATAACACGTGGCACCGCCCGTTTAAAAAAAAAATTTCTCCCCATTTTCTCTTACAATAAAATTTGATAATTCAAATATCATTGATTCAAAACTATTTTTTGCTAAGTTATAGGATATTATTCTAGTCTGCGACCCTTTTAAACTTGTTTTATATCTAAGTTGCCGTGGTCTTTAACCGATCCCGTCCATTTTTACTAGAAATATTTTCTGCTTTAAGGAAAATATGTGTACACAATTTCATTACTATATGTTAATTTTTCTTCGAGTTATGGCTCCCGAAACATAGAAAATTGCTTAGTCATAAAAGGGGCGGCGCCACGCCCATTTTTTTAAATTTGAAGTGTTTCTTATTTATTGTTATACATCCACTTGGGAAATGAAGTACCATTGATATAAAGCTCTTTTTTGCAAAGACATACTGTTCGACCGGGGTGCGTCTTATCCTTGCGAGAGGTGGGCGCACCAGGTCGATCTCAATGAACGGGTTGTATTTGGAATAAAGAAAGAAGATAATACGAGATTTCTCGTTAAAATAGATGTGAATTATTGGGTAAATATATAAATAGCTAGGTTAAAATATTACCTGAATAATACGGCAGAGGTCGCTGGCGGTAGATGTGAGCTGGTTGGCTGCTAAAATCCAACAGGCCAGTTGTAACGAAAGCGACAACCGTTGACCCCGCAAAATCCTCCGTTATGGAGGGGAAAGGCACCCATACACGTGCATGTACATGCATGCACATGCATATGACGGTGATGGTGTGGGTGGTTATAAATTAAATCGAGTTTCGAGTATCGAATTGCAGAGTTGTATTAGGGGGATCGCAATCAGATGCGGAAAAGTTAGGCATCCTGCCTAAACATGCCGCCCCTTGCGATACGCAACATCGTTTACCCACACTGATCTCCGACCGCTGAAAAGGAACGAGAAAACAAATTTGCATTAAAACTAAACTTAACCTAGATCACGTATTTCGCCAGCGTCGCGGGTAGCCGGTAGTCCTGCCCGACTTGCTCAGCATGCCACTTAAGCTAGGATGAAAATGGGCGGTTATCAAAAGATATAAGTGAATATTTCTTGCCATGTATTAAAAAATTCTTAAATATATGAATTCCATAAGGTAGGATAAGTAAAGGTCAATAGGGCTGGACGGAGAGGCCGAAGTGTCCGTTCCAGACTGGCAAAATTTTGTTTCCTTTTGTTGGACAGAGGGACCGAGGTCTCCGTTCCAGACGCGCATTTTTTTTTGTTTTGCTTGGACGAAGAGGCCGAGGTCTCCGTTCCAGACTCGCAGTTTTTTTTTTAGGTTTTCAGGGGCTGGACGAAGAGGCCAAGGTCTCCGTTCCAGCGTCTGACGTATCGGATCGCTCTCCGGGCGACTGCCTTTCTTTTGGACGACGAGGTGTGGCAGCTTTTGGATGTGCCGGGGCGAGTGGCCGTGAGGTTGGTTGGGTGAGGCGCGTTCTCGCTACCGTGCATATATATTATAAATTATGTATTATTAATTAGTGCTTTCGGAATGGACGTGATTTCGAGCAGCTCATGTATATTTAACAAAACTTGTAGGATTGCGGTGTGTGGGTGGTTGGAACGGACGTGATTCCAAGCCACCCGCGCAAAATTATTTGAAGTAGTGAAATTCAGAAACACGTCCTAGTAACCATTGCCGTTTGTAAACTTTGCAATTTTTCTCTAAAGGGCTACTGCAAAGCGAGCAGCGGGGCATCTGCCTTTACGCTAGCATGAATGCTGGAGATTCGAGTTCAATACTCAGCTCCCGAGAAGCTTGCTGATGAACAAGTTAAATTCAGAAACATGTCCTAGTAACCATCGCCGTTTGTAAAGCTTGCATTTTTTCTCTAATATCAATAACAAAAACAATTGTATAAAGCAATATGAGAATATCCCTAAACGCCCGATCCATCAAAGAGCTAATAGTTGGAAGGCAATTTCCACTTATGACAACGCGACGTCATCTGCGTAAGCCATAAGTTTTACGGGTACCTCATCGAGTCGCCTGAGCAGTTTGTTGATGACCAGCATCTACAGCAGAGGTGATAGCACCCCTCCCTGCGGCGTTCCCCTGTCCATTGATTTCGCGGCCTCGTACAATCCCCATTGTGATGTAATCTTCCTGCAATTTAACATTCAGCCGATCCATCTCGTTAAGGCTGGATGTACTTTAATGTAATTAAGACCATCTATAATCGACCATTTAGAAACATTATTGAAAGCCCCGGCAATGTCTAAGAAGATTCCTAGAGCATATTCCTTATATTCCAGCGCTTTCTCTATGCTTATTACCACCCTATGCAATGCGGTGCCTACCGACTTGCCTTTGGTGTACACATGTTGTGTTGTTGGGGGCAGCTTTTCATCCACTTTGGACTTTATGTACACATCTATCAGCCTCTCAAAAGTTTTGAGCAGAAATTATGTTAAGCTAATGGTTCTATAGTCTTTGGGATACACGTGACCCATCTTCCCCGTCTTTAGCAGGAAAGCTACACGAGCAGTTCTCCAAGAGTGCGGTACATGATTCAGTCTTATGCACCCATCGAATATTATTTTAAACCATTCCACGGCCGCCCTACTTGAAACTTGTAGCATGGACGGGAATATACCATCTGGGTCCGGCGATTTAAACTTAGAAAACGTCTTCACTGCCCATTCGATCTTGGTATCGGTCACCAATCTCGGCACTACCCGCTCCGTGATCGAAGTGATGATAAATGTGTATCGAGAAGCACCTCAAGGGATTCCTCACTATTGCGTGATCATTCCCGGTGCTGTTTCGCTGGAGAACTCTATGTCTGTACAGAAATTTTTCAATGAGATTCTCTTCGTCCTGGAAATTTCACGCTTGTAGATCCTCAGTAGATCCGTGTACTCGTCCCGACACGGTTCGCTTTCCGCGGTCTTCGCTAGCTTGAACATTTCTTTTACCTGTCTTCTTAGAAGACTCAGGTCATTGCTCCACCATGCATTACCTCTGAATCTTCTTAGAGGAGAAGCTTTGTTATACGCAATCATAAGCGTCCTTGTTAGGAAATCATTAGACTCCTCCAGTTCCTCCACATTGGCAACCTCTTTGGGTTTTCCAAGTTTTGTTTCTACCTGTTTCTGGAATTTAGTCAAGTTCGCTGACCTAAGGTTTTTAAAGGTTCCTCCCTTCTCTACCCTATTTAGGGGGATGCTGAAGCTGATATACGCGTGGTCGGGGAAGGATGGCCTATCAAGAACCATCCAATCAAACCTTGATATATAAAGTTCAGAGCTCAGTGTAATATCGAAAACATTGCGGGATGTTGGACCTGTGTATGTAGGGACATTTCCCCTGTTGGCTATATGCAAATTGGTTTGCAGGATATAACAAAATGGAGATTCGCCTCTTTCTTTCATATCCCCTCCTCCCACGTATTGTGGTGTGCATTTGCATCCGCGCTTATGACCAACCGCCCTTTGCGCCTTTCGTCCTGTACTAGCCTCTTGCACTCCATCGGTGGAACCTCCGCAGCATGGGCCATGTAGCAGGGTGCCCGGATAAATGCCTGCTTATTCCTTTGCTCAACGGCCACCACTACGGGGTCCTCAGAAGTGTAGTTAGGCAGCATATATGAATACAGCTGTTTCCATACCATTACTACAGCTCGCACCCGTCCTTCCGTTTGCGCATAGTAAACGCCAAATCCGCGCACGCTAAGTCCAGAAACCTAACCCTCCTATAGAGTTAGGAGGAGTTCGCTTGATGCCACTTTACTGTATTGGAGGTTTATCTGTAGGACTCGCAGCACCATTGGGCTGCTTGTCCCCCTCCAGCACCTTCGTCGTCCTCC
Organism: Eurosta solidaginis; assembly: GCF_040869045.1. Lineage (NCBI taxonomy): Eukaryota > Metazoa > Arthropoda > Insecta > Diptera > Tephritidae > Eurosta > Eurosta solidaginis. Next base: position 192,701,401 of record NC_090324.1, read on the forward strand.
CTTTGCCCTTTTGGTTTAGAGTGTTCGAAGCCCCTTCAGCCTCTTGTAGCTATTGTGCTGGGTGTTCCTCTGTGCGACTCACAGCACCATCTGGCTGTTGGTCCTCTTCTAACACCTTCATGGTGACGTCGGGTACCTCCACCTGTCTGTTTTTCCTTAGGCTTTTGAGGTCCCTTTCGACTTCGCCCACTTCTAGCGTGTTAGGATTTTTATCCTCGGGACTTCTTTTCCTGAGTCGCATATAAATTTTGCCTGTACGAGAGGACATTTTCCAAGCTGCGTGTACAATATATCCTCCGCCTGCTTGTTTATTTGGAAGATGTAGAACTGACCTTCCTCCGTAGGCCGAGATACAGTAAGTAACTTCGAATCCTGTGTTGGTATGTTCGGATTCTAATTCTGCAGAAGTCGCAGTGTATCCTCCGACTTCATCACGCATGGTATCAATACCTTAACTTTTTGTACCGTGGGAATTTGCGCTTTATCCACCACCTCGAACCGCGCTTTCGTGCCTTGCCTTTGGAGGATTAGAACCACTTCCTCCAGCCACCGCAAGCTCGCGATGTTGTCGCACGCTATCATCTTCACACCATTATACCACCCCGGAATCAAAGGTTGGAAGGGGCTTACTTGGTTGTTCCCGCATCATCTTAAGCATTAAGCTAATAATCTCCCTTTCTACAGATCTCCACCTTTCAGTAGTCATCTTTCCGAAAGGACTGCTACGATCAACCAGCGCCACAGCCAGTGACTGATTTGCCACACCACTCATCTTCTCGGGAAAGGTCGGAGTGTTAGTGTTAACTCCCTTTGGCACCTCCGAGAAAGCCGGAGTCTTAGCTTTAACTCCCTTTACCACTTCCGAGAAAGTCGTAGTCTTAGCGTTATCTCCCTTTGGCTTATCTCCTACTTCCGTAGTTGGAACTTCCCTCTGACTCGCAGCTTTGGAGGTAGTTGCTACCTCGCTATTGGGGCCCATCTGTCTTACAGATTTGGGCCTACTTGTCTTTTCTTTGCGACTGCCCTGCCTCTCGGCTCTGGGACTGGGTTCTTTCTGCCTATTGAAAGCAGGGTAGTTACCATCCGCCGAACGTTGCCTTTTCATTCTGCCATTCGACGCTTCTTCCTCCTCGTTGCAGAACCGAGAGTTCTCGCAGCAAACCTTTTGAGCTGCCTTCGACCTGCTTCTATCGCCTCATGGACCCATTCCAAGCGCTTGATATTCACTTCTGTTGGGTCGACCACTGCTCCCAGTCGTTGGACAATTCTTAGTGCTGCACGGTACTGCGAGAGATTTCTTTTACTTCCTCTGCTCCATACCCTTCTCCACTCTTCTACTCCGTTTTCATGAGTGTGCTTTTCCAACGCGGAGTTCGTTGAGTCAGCACTACTCTCGCTCCTCGTCCTTGACTTGCTACTCAGTCCTCCTCTTATCATCCTCCTTATTACAATTAGGTAATGAGTCGTTCATCTTGGTCGTACGACCACCTGCCCGACAAGGTGGGCTCAGCGGTCTAGTATTATATACGGGGAAAGAACCGTCAGCCACAGCAGCACCCCTTACTGTGGTAAGGCCATCAGTACCTGGCTGCAAATGGTGCAATAGGCACTGTCCGCATAACACCCTAGATTAGGGGGTTGGCAGTTCTTAGTCACCGACATGCCGCCACCCTCCTATGAGGAGCAACGGCGTAGATGCCAATCCTAAACAGTTCCGCCTCATAATCGGGCGCTATGGATATCGGCTAAGCCCTCGCACCAACGACAAGATGCCTACCATAGTGGGGGAACGGCGATGGGTTTTAGGACATGTTTCTGAGTCACTTCTTTATCAGCTAGCTTTTCGGGAGCTGAGTATTGAACTCGAAATCTCCAACATTCACACTTTATACTAGCGTAAAGGCATATGCCTTTATCCAATCAGCCTTATGAATGCCCCGCTGCTCGCTTTGCAATTGGTCTCTAAGTGTTGCCTTTTTGCTATTCCTTTATTCACCATTTAGGTACATACTTATATCGAACCATATATTAGTTTTATATGCGAAGTTATAGAATTTAAGTAAAACGAGAACACGTTAATTTCATTCATCATATATATTTCAGAAAGAAAAAATTCAACTCATACAAATTTATTCCACGTCAGTAGTACAATATGACAGTATGTGTTATCAAATATGATACAATATTGAAAACAAATTGGTTATTTACAAAGTATATTTCTAATACTCCTCCTCAATATATATACATTTTTAATTATGTAATATAATCCCGTGTCTTTTCTAAATTTGCAATATTTTGTCTTTTGCAAGCTTTTGGTTAAAATATCCGCTATTATTTCTTCAGTACGAAGATAATTCAGTGCTATTTCCACTGTTTTATACAAATCTCGAACAAAGTGATATATCAAATCCTTGTGTTTACTTCTGGCACGATATACAGGATTTTTTTACCAAAAACTGTGCACCCTGGTTATCCCTTTTTCTTACAGTATGTTTAGGATCATCGAAACCTAATTCATTTAAAAGCTTTCTTATATATAAGCTAACCTCAGATATTGTCATCAAAATATTCTTAAGTAAATAACATTTTGGGTGGTTGTAAATGCCGAACGTATTCTTTTTAGCATTTTGCAAAAGTAAACAATTCCGATCCCATCAAGTTAGAGCAGAAATTAATTGTTCACTTCATACCGCAAGTTAAAGCTACGATCTAAGAATAAAAAAAATGATCACTTATTTATTCGGCTGCATCCGTTCAGCTGCGATGAAATCAATATCATAGTTCCAAGAACAAGGCATTTCAATGATGGGCAGTTGTGAAATTGGAATTGGATAAACAGATTCTAAGCTGGCAAGTGCGGCTGACAATTAATGACTCATACAGCAACATCGACAGCTACAACAACAGCAGCAACAATATTGATGTGGTACGTTAGCTTTATACTAGGTTCAAACACACACCAAATTGGCAATTTATACTATTTGGGCAATTTATTACGCAATTTGTCATATAACAAATTGTAATAATAAATTGCCAATTTAAAAAAAATTGCGTAATAAATTGTTTCAAACTACAAATGCAACATTGTAAAGTGTGTTTATTGAGTATATTTAAACGTCACTTACGCATGGCTGAACGATATGGTTGGCTCATATCATCAGCTGATTTTATGTCTTTCATTTCACTGGAGTAGGGATGGTCAAAAGAAGATGGCAACTTCAAAATGAAACAAAAACATTGAACACATTTTCTTACAACACACAAAAATTTCAAAGTTTTATGTTTTCATTCCATTTCATTCGCCTAATACCAACACGCACATTTTGAAAGTCTGAACAAAGGTATGCTCTTGCTGTAGAGATGAGCCAACCAGCTATCAAATTACTATTGTGTAAGCTGAATCGAGTTGTATGAACAGCACTTAATTCAAATCGAAATTTCCTCAATTTATTTTTCTGTTTGAACATAGTATTAAGGTATTTATAGGACTAAAAATTATATTAAGAAGCAGTTGTAGTAATGTAACCGCAAATATTGGAGTGCGCGCAAGGCCTCCAGAAAAGAATATTGAAATAAAATGTTTAGTATTATCAACTGAAATTCATTATTTGGCGCTCAGCAAATAGAAGGATCCAACAGGAAATCATCACAAGCGAGGGAATGACTTTAATAATAAATTATTTGTAAGTAGAATGATAAGTGTAAATTGTAAAGAAGAAATGATTTTGAGGAATTTTTTTGGAAAAAGTGGAGTTTATGAATATTGATATTAGTGTTTTATAGAATCAGTTCAGGAAGTTAACTATTAAAAAAATGAACGCTGATCAGATAACAGCTATAGTGAAAGCTGACGTAGACGCAGCACTTGCAGAAGGGAACCTTTGGCCAAAAAATAGGAGAAATAACAAACAAATTAGCCAGTTTTTCAACAACATCGTTGCCAATTGTTTACGAACCTGTAAAAATAATCCCCAATACCCGGTGTGAAAACCCTTGGATTTAGTAAAATTACTTCCAGAGTTTGAAGGGAGGATTGGCACCTACGTGTCCTGGCGTCAAGCTGCTCATACAGCTTATGCAATTTTCAAAAACTATCAAGGGAGCTCAAGACACTAACAGGCAGTAGTACTAAGAAAAAAATTAAAAGGAGAAGTCGATGCTGTCCTTGCATCGTTTAACACTGTCTTGAATTTCGATGTCATTATGGTTCGCCTTGACTTTACATATGCGGACAAACGTCCTGTATATCTAATAGAACAGGAACTTTCCACCTTGCGTCAGGGTAACTCAAGTTTACTCGATTAGTTTGATGAGGTCGAAAAGAAATTGACCTTGTTGACGACCAAAACTATCATGACGAATGTAGGTCCAAAGACAGAAACCATATGCTCGAAATATAGGGCTGATGCTCTTAGAGTTTTCATTTCTGAGCTTAAACGGCCATTTGTGACATATTATTTGCATCACGCCCACAGGATCTACCCAGTGCCTTAGCTTTGGCTCTAGAAATTGAGTCAAACCGCGAACCATACGCATTTGCGGTAAATTTTGCGGCAGGTAGCGAGGACCACAATAAAATTAAAAGAACGAATTATAATAATAATGAAGAAAAGATTAGGAATCCCCAGCGGTACCCACATTTTGAACAAAAGAATTTTAAGGGAAATGATATTGCTAAGGATAATCAACCTACTCCCATGGAAGTAGACCCTTCGACGTCGCGTCTACGCCAAAACCAGAATTGGCGTCCGGAATCTCAGAAGTTAAATCAGCGGCAATTTCGAAACGCCAATAAAGGATACAATAGTATTCCTCAACCACAAAAACGTCTGGCGGGATCGGACAGGCCAACAGGCCAGAAATTTCAAAGAATAAATAAAATTCAACAAGAGGAGCTAGATAATGAGGACTACAAACAAAGGTCCGAGGATGAGTTAGAAGAACTCGAAGATGATCAAATAAATTTTTTAGGGGACAGTCCCTGCTTCTGTGGATCGAGCAACAAGTAGGGAGTAACGGAAGGTTAAAACTTCTAATCGATACCGGTGCAAGAACTATATTAAACCTTTACCCGAGCTGAGGAATATTGTCCCGGTGTCAAAAACATTTTTAGTGCAGTCCGTGCACGGATATAGTCTAGTGACTGAGAAATGTACAGTTCATTTATTCGGAATTGAAAAAGCTTTTTTATGCTCCCCGGTATTGAGGGATTCGACGGAATTATTGGTGTTGATTTACTAAACCAGGTCAATGCTAAAATAGATTTAAAAAACGGTAAAATAAAGCATGACTTTTGAACCTAAGACTTGCTGTTTTACAAATGCGAAAATGTTAATTTTATAAATATAGGAAGCGAAGAAGTTCCTTCCGAGATATGTAATGATTTCTACAAAATGATAGAAAGAAAAAAGGCATTTTCAGACCCCAACGAGTCACTGCCTTTCAACACAAATATTGTCGCGACAATTCGGACAAACACAGATGAACCAATTTGTTCAAAATTGTACCCATACCCTATGAGTGTAATTGGTTTTGTCAACGATGAAATCGCTGATCATCTTGCAAATGGCATTATACGGACATCAAGATCCCCTTACAATAACCCAATTTGGGTTGATGATAAACAAGGAACAGATCAATTAGGTAACAAGAAAAAACGAATGGCGATTGAAATGCAATGAATATACTTTCAAACATGAAAGGTGCACAGTATTTCTCTACTATTGATCTTAAATCTGGACTTCATCAAATTGAATTGATGGAAAGAGACAGAGAGAAGACAGCCTTCTCTGTAAATAATGGGAAGTATGAGTTCTGCCGTTTGCCGTTTGGCTTAAAGAATGATCCGATTATTTTTCAAAGATCAATCGATGATGTGTTCAGAGAGCAAAGCATGACGTAATAATTTTCTCAAAAGTGCAGAGGATCATCTTAGAGATATAGAATGGATTTTACGAAACCTGTATGAGGCAAATATGAGAGTATCTGCTGAAAAGTCAAAATTTTTTAAAACCGAAGTGTTCTTAGGATTCGTGGTATCAGGAAATGGTATAAAACCCAGTCCTGATAAAGTAAGTTCTATAAAGAACTACGAACAACCAACTACACTTCGAGGACTTAGGTCATTCTTAGGCCTAGCTTGTTATTACAGATGTTTTATTAATGATTTTCTAGCATAGCAAAGCAACTTACAGATATGTTAAAAGGAGAAAATGGCAAGATAAGTGTAAATCAATCAAAAAAGAAGCTAATAAACTTGAATCCCGCGGCCATACAGGCGTTAATATATTTAAAGGAAATTGAAGCAACAGATGATGTTACGTTAATGTTTCCGGGTTTTACAAAACCGTTTGATTTAACGACAAACGCATCGTCAAAAGGGTTAGGTGTGGTACTCTCACAATCAAAGAAGCCAATTACGATGACGTCAAGAACACTTATGGTCAGAGAGGAGCACCTCGCAACCAACGAAAGGGAATTGGCAATTGTCTGGGCTTTGAATTCGTTGAGGAATTATCTTTATTTAGTGGGTCGTATAAATATTATTACTTACCATCGACCATTGTCTTACGCCGTTTCTGATAAGAACCCAAATTCCAAAATTAAACGTTGAAAATCTCTGATAGAAAGTTATAACGCGAAAATTAATTATAAGCCGAGAAAGCAAAATTATGTGGCCAATGCCTTGTCAAGACAGCTTATAGCCATGCTGCAAGATGGCATAGGGGTGAGCTCCGACTGTGCCACCACTCATACCGAAGAGTCGTTAACTTACACCATTGAAAAGGTGGACAAGAAAGTTAAATTCTTCAGAAATCAGATCATTATTCAAGAGAGTACAAGTACCTCAAAGAAAGCTTTTATTATATTCAGTTCAAAAACATATACTCAGCGTGAGCTTCAATTGTATATTTCATTTCAGATAAATTACTTTTCCACATAACACGTGGCACCGCCCGTTTAAAAAAAAAAATGTCTCCCCATTTCCTCTTACAATAAAATTTGATAAGTCAAATATCATTGATTCAAAACAATTTTAATTTTTTAATATATGAATTCCATAAGGTAGGATAAGTAGAGGTCGATAGGGCTGGACGGAGAGGCCGAAGTCTCCGTTCCAGACTGGCAAAATTGCGTTTCCTTTTGTTGGACAGAGAGGCCGAGGTCTCCGTTCCAGACGCGCATTTTTTTTTGTTTTGGTTGAACGAAGAGGCCAAGGTCTCCGTTCTAGACTCGCAGTTTTTTTTTTTTTTTTGAGGTTTTCAGGAGCTAGGCGAAGAGGCCAAGGTCTCCGTTCCAGCGGCTGACGTATCGGATCGCTCTCCGGGCGACTGCCTTTCTTTTGGACGACGAGGTGTGGCAGCTTATGGATGTGCCGGGGTGAGTGGCCGTGAGGTTGGTTGGGTGAGGCGCGTTCTCGCTACCGTGCATATATATTATAAATTATGTATTATATTATTAATTAGTGCTTTCGGAATGGACGTGATTTCGAGCAGCTCATGTATATTTAACAAAACTTGTAGGCTTGCGGTGTGTGGGAGGTTGGAACGGACGTGATTCCAAGCCACCCGCGCAAAATTATTTGAAGTAGTGAAATTCAGAAACACGTCCTAGTAACCATTGCCGTTTGTAAACTTTGCAATTTTTCTCTAATATCAATAACAAAAACAATTGTATAGAGCAACATGAGCATGTTCCGCTAATTAATACAGATTATAATATTGATTTAATAGTTAACAGCGGAATTTCTACTAATAAAAAGCATACATAATAATTGTAGGATTAAATAGCATACAGAATTATTATGTGCCTAAATGGTGAATAAAAAAAGGAATAGCAACCAAAGGGCAACACTTATAGACCAATTGCAAAGCGAGCAGCGGGGTGTCTGCCTTTACGCTAGCATGAATGCTAGAGATTCGAGTTCAATACTCAGCTCCCTAGAAGCTTGCTGATGAACAAGTGAAATTCAGAAAAATGTCCTAGTAACCATCGCCGTTTGTAAAGCTTGCATTTTTTCTCTAATATCAATAACAAAAACAATTGTATGAAGCAATATGAGAATATCCCTAAGCGCCCCATCCATCAAAGAGCTAATCGTTGGAAGGCAATTTCCACTTATGACAATTGCAACGTCATCTGCGTAAGCCATAAGTTTTACAGGTCCCTCATCGAGTCGCCTGAGCAGTTGGTTGATGACCAGCAGAGGTGATAGCACCCCTCCCTGCGGCGTTCCCCTGTCCGTTGATTTCGTGGCCTCATACAATCCCCATTGTGATGTAATCTTCCTGCAATTTAACATGCAGCCGATCCACCTCGTTAAGGCTGTATGTACTTTAATGTAATTAAGACCATCCATAATCGACCATTTAGAAACATTATTGAAAGCCCTGACAATGTCTAACAAGACTCCTAGAGCATGTTCCTCATATTCCAGGGTTTCTCTATGCTTATTACCACCCTATGCAATGCGGTACCTACCGACTTTCCTTTGGTGTACACATGTTGTGTTGGGGAGAGCAGCTTTTCATTCACGTTGGACTTTATGTACACATCTATCAGCCTCTCAAAAGTTTTGAGCAGAAATTATGTTAAGCTAATGGTTCTATAGTCTTTGGCATACACGTGACCCATCTTCCCCGTCTTTGGTAGGACAGATACACGAGCAGTTCCCCAAGAGTGCGGTACATGATTCAGTCGGATGCACCCATCGAATACTATTTTAAGCCATTCCAGGGCCGCCCTACTTGAAACTTGTAGCATGGCCGGGAATATATCATCTGGGCCCGGCGATTTAAACTTAGAAAACGTCTTCACTGCCCATTCGATCTTGGTATCGGTAACCAAGCCCGGCACTACCCGCTCCGTGATCGAAGTGTGAGTGCTGTCTGCTGGCTCTTCTAAACCATCTCCCGATGATAAATGTGTATCGAGAAGCACCTCAAGGGATTTCTCACTATTGCGTGATCATTCCCCGTTCTCTTTCTTTATTAGTCCATGGACTATGTTTACCCTTGCTAGGATTTTTCTCAACTGTGCTGTTTCGCTGGAGAACTCTATGTCCGTACAAAAACTTTTCCATGAGATTCTCTTCGCCCTGAAAATTTCACGCTTGTAGATCCTCAGTATATCCGTGTACTCGTCCCGACACGTTTCGCTTTCCGCGGTCTTCGCTAGCTTATACATTTCTTTTGCCTGTCTTCTTAGAAGACTCAGCTCATTGCTCCACCTTGCTTTACCTCTGAATATTCTTAGAGGGGAAGCTTTGTTATACGCAGTCATAAGCGTCCTTGTTAGGAAATCATTAAACTCCTCCAGTTCCCCTACATTGGCAACCTCTTTGGGTTGTCCAAGTTTTGTTTCTACCTGTTTCTGGAATTTGGTCAAGTTCGCTGACCTAGGGTTTCTAAAGGTTCCTCCCTTCTCTACCCTCTTTAAGGGGATGCTGAAGCTGATATACGCATGGTCGGGTGGTCTATCAAGAACCATCCAATCATACCTTGATATATCACGTTCGGAGCTCAGTGTAATATAGACAACATTGCTGGATGTTGGACCAATGTATGTAGGGACATTTCCCCTGTTGGCTATCTGCAAATTGGTTTGCAGGATATAACAAAATGGAGATTCGCCTCTTTCATTCATATCCCCTCCTCCCACGCATTGTGGTGTGCATTTGCATCCGCGCTTATGACCAACCGCCCTTTGCGCCCTTCGTTATGTACTAGCCTCTTGCACTCCATCGGTGAAACCTCTGCAGCATAGGCCATGTAGCAGGGTGCCCGGATAAATTCCTGCTTATTCCTTTGCTCAACGGCCACCTGTAACGACAGCCTTTGTAGTCAACCCTAACGTTTATTTTTATTTTTATTTTTTTTTTTACACAACTGGGTATATGAACAGGTGGTATGCAACCGCATACAGAAATTGTTCCCCTTTTTAGTTTTTAGCTTACACACACTTCGCCAAATACGCGCATGTATTAGTGGTTGATTAGTTGGATACATATACGTGCATAGGTGCACCCGCTATGACGCCGATAACGATTAAGTTTGACCGTGGCTGGAAGGCTTTGCTGAAAGGTGACCAGGAAAATGCCTCAAGGTAAAAGTGCCTATAAAAGGGGGTACGCTCCATAGTTTATGCATTAAAGTCGAAAGTCGCGGTCTCAAAACCATTTTTAGTGCAGTCCGTACCCGGATATAGTCTAGTGACTGAGAAATGTAGTGTTCATTTATTCGGAATTGACACAGTTTTTTTTATGCTCCCCGGTATTGAGGGATTCGACGGAATTATTGGTGTTGATTTACTAAATCAGGTCAATGCTAAAATAGATTTAAAAAACGGTAAAATAAAGCATGACTTTGGAACCTAAGACTTGCTGTTTTACAAATGCGAAAATGTTAATTTTATAAATATAGGAAGCGAAGAAGTTCCTTCCGATATATGTAATGATTTCTACAAAATGATAGAAAGAAAAAAGTCATTTGCAGACCCCAACGAGTCACTGCCTTTGGTTTTGTCAACGAAGAAATCGCTGATCATCTTGCAAATGGCATTATACGGACATCAAGATCCCCTTACAATAACCCAATTTGGGTTGTTGATAAACACGGAACAGATCACTTAGGTAACAAGAAAAAACGAATGGCGATTGAAATGCAATGAATATACTTTCAAACATGAAAGGTGCACAGTATTTCTCTACTATTGATTTTAAATCTGGATTTCATCAAATTGAATTGATGGAAAGAGACAGAGAAAAGATAGCCTTCTCTGTAAATAATGGGAAGTATGAGTTCTGCCGTTTGCCGTTTGGCTTAAAGAATGCTCCTAGTATTTTTCAAAGAGCAATCGATGATGTGCTCAGAGAGCAAAGCATGACGTAATAATTTTCTCAAAAGTGCAGAGGATATAGAATGGATTTTACGAAACCTGTATGAGGCAAATATGAGAGTATCTGCGGAAAAGGAAAATTTTTTTAAAACCGAAGTGTTCTTAGGATTGTGGTATCAGGAAATGGTATAAAACCCAGTCCTGATAAAGTAAAGTCTATAAAGAACTACGAACAACCAACTACACTTCGAGGACTTAGGTCATTCTTAGGCCTAGCTTGTTATTACAGATATTTTATTAATGATTTTCTAGCATAGCAAAGCCACTTACATATATGTTAAAAGGAGAAAATGGCAAGATAAGTGTAAATCAATCAAAAAAGAAGCTAATAAACTTGAATCCCGCGGCCATACAGGCGTTAATATATTGAAAGGAAATTGAAGCATCAGATGATGTTACGTTAATATTTCCGGGTTTTACAAAACCGTTTGATTTAACGACAACCGCATCGTCAAAAGGGTTAGGTGCGGTACTCTCACAATCAAAGAAGCCAATTACGATAACGTCAAGAAGACTTATGGTCAGAGAGGAGCACCTCGCAACCAACGAAAGGGAATTGGCAATTGTCTGGGCTTTGAATTCGTTGAGGAATTATCTTTATTTAGTGGGTCGTATAAATATTTTTACTGACCATCGACCATTGTCTTACGCAGTTTCTGATAAGAACCCAAATTCCAAAATTAAACATTGAAAATCTCTGATAGAAAGTTATAACGCGAAAATTAATTATAAGCCCGGAAAGCAAAATTATGTGGCCGATGCCTTGTCAAGACAGCATATAGCCATGCTGCAAGATGACATAGGGGTGAGCTCCGACTGTGCCACCACTCATACCGAAGAGTCGTTGACTTACACCATTGAAACGGTGGACAAGAAAGTTAACTGCTTCAGAAATCAGATCATTATTCAAGAGAGTACAAGTACCTCAAAGCAAACTTTTATTATATTCAGTTCAAAAATATATACTCGGCGTGAGCTTCAATTGTATATTTCATTTCAGATAAATTACTTTTCCACATAACACGTGGCACCGCCCGTTTAAAAAAAAAATGTCTCCCCATTTCCTCTTACAATAAAATTTGATAAGTCAAATATCATTGATTCAAAACTATTTTTTGCTAAGTTATAGGATATTATTCTAGTCTGCGACCCTTTTAAACTTGTTTTATATCTAAGTTGCCGTGGTCTTTAACCGATCCCGTCCATTTTTACTAGAAATATTTTCTGCTTTAAGGAAAATATGTGTACACAATTTCATTACTATATGTTAATTTTTCTTCGAGTTATGGCTCCCGAAACATAGAAAATTGCTTAGTCATAAAAGGGGCGGCGCCACGCCCATTTTTTTAAATTTGAAGTGTTTCTTATTTATTGTTATACATCCACTTGGGAAATGAAGTACCATTGATATAAAGCTCTTTTTTGCAAAGATATACTGTTCGACCGGGGTGCGTCTTATCCTTGCGAGAGGTGGGCGCACCAGGTCGATCTCAAAATACGAGATTTCTCGTTAAAATAGATGTGAATTATTGGGTAAATATATAAATAGCTAGGTTAAAATATTACCTGAATAATACGGCAGAGGTCGCTGGCGGTAGATGTGAGCTGGTTGGCTGCTAAAATCCAACAGGCCAGTTGTAACGAAAGCGACAACCGTTGACGCGCAAAATCCTCCGTTATGGAGGGGAAAGGCACCCATACACGTGCATGTACATGCATGCACATGCATATGACGGTGATGGTGTGGGTGGTTATAAATTAAATCGAGTTTCGAGTATCGAATTGCAGAGTTGTATTAGGGGGATCGCAATCAGATGCGGAAAAGTTAGGCATCCTGCCTAAACATGCCGCCCCTTGCGATACGCAACATCGTTTACCCACACTGATCTCCGACCGCTGAAAAGGAACGAGAAAACAAATTTGCATTAAAACTAAACTTAACCTAGATCACGTATTTCGCCAGCGTCGCGGGTAGCCGGTAGTCCTGCCCGACTTGCTCAGCATGCCACTTAAGCTAGGATGAAAATGGGCGGTTATCAAAAGATATAAGTGAATATTTCTTGCCATGTATTAAAAAATTCTTAAATATATGAATTCCATAAGGTAGGATAAGTAAAGGTCAATAGGGCTGGACGGAGAGGCCGAAGTGTCCGTTCCAGACTGGCAAAATTTTGTTTCCTTTTGTTGGACAGAGGGACCGAGGTCTCCGTTCCAGACGCGCATTTTTTTTTGTTTTGCTTGGACGAAGAGGCCGAGGTCTCCGTTCCAGACTCGCAGTTTTTTTTTAGGTTTTCAGGGGCTGGACGAAGAGGCCAAGGTCTCCGTTCCAGCGTCTGACGTATCGGATCGCTCTCCGGGCGACTGCCTTTCTTTTGGACGACGAGGTGTGGCAGCTTTTGGATGTGCCGGGGCGAGTGGCCGTGAGGTTGGTTGGGTGAGGCGCGTTCTCGCTACCGTGCATATATATTATAAATTATGTATTATTAATTAGTGCTTTCGGAATGGACGTGATTTCGAGCAGCTCATGTATATTTAACAAAACTTGTAGGATTGCGGTGTGTGGGTGGTTGGAACGGACGTGATTCCAAGCCACCCGCGCAAAATTATTTGAAGTAGTGAAATTCAGAAACACGTCCTAGTAACCATTGCCGTTTGTAAACTTTGCAATTTTTCTCTAAAGGGCAACACTTATAGACCAATTGCAAAGCGAGCAGCGGGGCATCTGCCTTTACGCTAGCATGAATGCTGGAGATTCGAGTTCAATACTCAGCTCCCGAGAAGCTTGCTGATGAACAAGTAAAATTCAGAAACATGTCCTAGTAACCATCGCCGTTTGTAAAGCTTGCATTTTTTCTCTAATATCAATAACAAAAACAATTGTATAAAGCAATATGAGAATATCCCTAAGCGCCCGATCCATCAAAGAGCTAATAGTTGGAAGGCAATTTCCACTTATGACAACGCGACGTCATCTGCGTAAGCCATAAGTTTTACGGGTACCTCATCGAGTCGCCTGAGCAGTTTGTTGATGACCAGCATCTACAGCAGAGGTGATAGCACCCCTCCCTCCGGCGTTCCCCTGTCCATTGATTTCGCGGCCTCGTACAATCCCCATTGTGATGTAATCTCCCTGCAATTTAACATTCAGCCGATCCATCTCGTTAAGGCTGGATGTACTTTAATGTAATTAAGACCATCTATAATCGACCATTTAGAAACATTATTGAAAGCCCCGGCAATGTCTAAGAAGATTCCTAGAGCATATTCCTTATATTCCAGCGCTTTCTCTATGCTTATTACCACCCTATGCAATGCGGTGCCTACCGACTTGCCTTTGGTGTACACATGTTGTGTTGTTGGGGGCAGCTTTTCATCCACTTTGGACTTTATGTACACATCTATCAGCCTCTCAAAAGTTTTGAGCAGAAATTATGTTAAGCTAATGGTTCTATAGTCTTTGGGATACACGTGACCCATCTTCCCCGTCTTTAGTAGGAAAGCTACACGAGCAGTTCTCCAAGAGTGCGGTACATGATTCAGTCTTATGCACCCATCGAATATTATTTTAAGCCATTCCACGGCCGCCCTACTTGAAACTTGTAGCATGGACGGGAATATACCATCTGGGTCCGGCGATTTAAACTTAGAAAACGTCTTCACTGCCCATTCGATCTTGGTATCGGTCACCAATCTCAGCACTACCCGCTCCGTGATCGAAGTGTGAGTGATGTCTCCTAAACCATCTCCCGATGATAAATGTGTATCGAGAAGCACCTCAAGGGATTCCTCACTATTACGTGATCATTCCCGGTGCTGTTTCGCTGGAGAACTCTATGTCTGTACAGAAAATTTTCCATGAGATTCCCTTCAATCAGGTCAATGCTAAAATAGATTTAAAAAACGGTAAAATAAAGCATGACTTTGGAACCTAAGACTTGCTGTTTTACAAATGCGAAAATGTTAATTTTATAAATATAGGAAGCGAAGAAGTTCCTTCCGATATATGTAATGATTTCTACAAAATGATAGAAAGAAAAAAGTCATTTGCAGACCCCAACGAGTCACTGCCTTTGGTTTTGTCAACGAAGAAATCGCTGATCATCTTGCAAATGGCATTATACGGACATCAAGATCCCCTTACAATTACCCAATTTGGGTTGTTGATAAACACGGAACAGATCACTTAGGTAACAAGAAAAAACGAATGGCGATTGAAATGCAATGAATATACTTTCAAACATGAAAGGTGCACAGTATTTCTCTACTATTGATTTTAAATCTGGATTTCATCAAATTGAATTGATGGAAAGAGACAGAGAAAAGATAGCCTTCTCTGTAAATAATGGGAAGTATGAGTTCTGCCGTTTGCCGTTTGGCTTAAAGAATGCTCCTAGTATTTTTCAAAGAGCAATCGATGATGTGCTCAGAGAGCAAAGCATGACGTAATAATTTTCTCAAAAGTGCAGAGGATATAGAATGGATTTTACGAAACCTGTATGAGGCAAATATGAGAGTATCTGCGGAAAAGGAAAATTTTTTTAAAACCGAAGTGTTCTTAGGATTGTGGTATCAGGAAATGGTATAAAACCCAGTCCTGATAAAGTAAAGTCTATAAAGAACTACGAACAACCAACTACACTTCGAGGACTTAGGTCATTCTTAGGCCGAGCTTGTTATTACAGATATTTTATTAATGATTTTCTAGCATAGCAAAGCCACTTACATATATGTTAAAAGGAGAAAATTGCAGGATAAGTGTAAATCAATCAAAAAAGAAGCTAATAAACTTGAATCCCGCGGCTATACAGGCGTTAATATATTGAAAGGAAATTGAAGCATCAGATGATGTTACGTTAATATTTCCGGGTTTTACAAAACCGTTTGATTTAACGACAACCGCATCGTCAAAAGGGTTAGGTGCGGTACTCTCACAATCAAAGAAGCCAATTACGATAACGTCAAGAAGACTTATGGTCAGAGAGGAGCACCTCGCAACCAACGAAAGGGAATTGGCAATTGTCTGGGCTTTGAATTCGTTGAGGAATTATCTTTATTTAGTGGGTCGTATAAATATTTTTACTGACCATCGACCATTGTCTTACGCAGTTTCTGATAAGAACCCAAATTCCAAAATTAAACGTTGAAAATCTCTGATAGAAAGTTATAACGCGAAAATTAATTATAAGCCCGGAAAGCAAAATTATGTGGCCGATGCCTTGTCAAGACAGCATATAGCCATGCTGCAAGATGACATAGGGGTGAGCTCCGACTGTGCCACCACACATACCGAAGAGTCGTTGACTTACACCATTGAAACGGTGGACAAGAAAGTTAACTGCTTCAGAAATCAGATCATTATTCAAGAGAGTACAAGTACCTCAAAGCAAACTTTTATTATATTCAGTTCAAAAACATATACTCGGCGTGAGCTTCAATTGTATATTTCATTTCAGATAAATTACTTTTCCACATAACACGTGGCACCGCCCGTTTAAAAAAAAAATGTCTCCCCATTTCCACTTACAATAAAATTTGATAAGTCAAATATCATTGATTCAAAACTATTTTTTGCTAAGTTATAGGATATTATTCTAGTCTGCGACCCTTTTAAACTTGTTTTATATCTAAGTTGCCGTGGTCTTTAACCGATCCCGTCCATTTTTACTAGAAATATTTTCTGCTTTAAGGAAAATATGTGTACACAATTTCATTACTATATGTTAATTTTTCTTCGAGTTATGGCTCCCGAAACATAGAAAATTGCTTAGTCATAAAAGGGGCGGCGCCACGCCCATTTTTTTAAATTTGAAGTGTTTCTTATTTATTGTTATACATCCACTTGGGAAATGAAGTACCATTGATATAAAGCTCTTTTTTGCAAAGATATACTGTTCGACCGGGGTGCGTCTTATCCTTGCGAGAGGTGGGCGCACCAGGTCGATCTCAAAATACGAGATTTCTCGTTAAAATAGATGTGAATTATTGGGTAAATATATAAATAGCTAGGTTAAAATATTACCTGAATAATACGGCAGAGGTCGCTGGCGGTAGATGTGAGCTGGTTGGCTGCTAAAATCCAACAGGCCAGTTGTAACGAAAGCGACAACCGTTGACGCGCAAAATCCTCCGTTATGGAGGGGAAAGGCACCCATACACGTGCATGTACATGCATGCACATGCATATGACGGTGATGGTGTGGGTGGTTATAAATTAAATCGAGTTTCGAGTATCGAATTGCAGAGTTGTATTAGGGGGATCGCAATCAGATGCGGAAAAGTTAGGCATCCTGCCTAAACATGCCGCCCCTTGCGATACGCAACATCGTTTACCCACACTGATCTCCGACCGCTGAAAAGGAACGAGAAAACAAATTTGCATTAAAACTAAACTTAACCTAGATCACGTATTTCGCCAGCGTCGCGGGTAGCCGGTAGTCCTGCCCGACTTGCTCAGCATGCCACTTAAGCTAGGATGAAAATGGGCGGTTATCAAAAGATATAAGTGAATATTTCTTGCCATGTATTAAAAAATTCTTAAATATATGAATTCCATAAGGTAGGATAAGTAAAGGTCAATAGGGCTGGACGGAGAGGCCGAAGTGTCCGTTCCAGACTGGCAAAATTTTGTTTCCTTTTGTTGGACAGAGGGACCGAGGTCTCCGTTCCAGACGCGCATTTTTTTTTGTTTTGCTTGGACGAAGAGGCCGAGGTCTCCGTTCCAGACTCGCAGTTTTTTTTTAGGTTTTCAGGGGCTGGACGAAGAGGCCAAGGTCTCCGTTCCAGGGTCTGACGTATCGGATCGCTCTCCGGGCGACTGCCTTTCTTTTGGACGACGAGGTGTGGCAGCTTTTGGATGTGCCGGGGCGAGTGGCCGTGAGGTTGGTTGGGTGAGGCGCGTTCTCGCTACCGTGCATATATATTATAAATTATGTATTATTAATTAGTGCTTTCGGAATGGACGTGATTTCGAGCAGCTCATGTATATTTAACAAAACTTGTAGGATTGCGGTGTGTGGGTGGTTGGAACGGACGTGATTCCAAGCCACCCGCGCAAAATTATTTGAAGTAGTGAAATTCAGAAACACGTCCTAGTAACCATTGCCGTTTGTAAACTTTGCAATTTTTCTCTAAAGGGCAACACTTATAGACCAATTGCAAAGCGAGCAGCGGGGCATCTGCCTTTACGCTAGCATGAATGCTGGAGATTCGAGTTCAATACTCAGCTCCCGAGAAGCTTGCTGATGAACAAGTTAAATTCAGAAACATGTCCTAGTAACCATCGCCGTTTGTAAAGCTTGCATTTTTTCTCTAATATCAATAACAAAAACAATTGTATAAAGCAATATGAGAATATCCCTAAGCGCCCGATCCAACAAAGAGCTAATAGTTGGAAGGCAATTTCCACTTATGACAACGCGACGTCATCTGCGTAAGCCATAAGTTTTACGGGTACCTCATCGAGTCGCCTGAGCAGTTTGTTGATGACCAGCATCTACAGCAGAGGTGATAGCACCCCTCCCTGCGGCGTTCCCCTGTCCATTGATTTCGCGGCCTCGTACAATCCCCATTGTGATGTAATCTTCCTGCAATTTAACATTCAGCCGATCCATCTCGTTAAGGCTGGATGTACTTTAATGTAATTAAGACCATCTATAATCGACCATTTAGAAACATTATTGAAAGCCCCGGCAATGTCCAAGAAGATTCCTAGAGCATATTCCTTATATTCCAGCGCTTTCTCTATGCTTATTACCACCCTATGCAATGCGGTGCCTACCGACTTGCCTTTGGTGTACACATGTTGTGTTGTTGGGGGCAGCTTTTCATCCACTTTGGACTTTATGTACACATCTATCAGCCTCTCAAAAGTTTTGAGCAGAAATTATGTTAAGCTAATGGTTCTATAGTCTTTGGGATACACGTGACCCATCTTCCCCGTCTTTAGTAGGAAAGCTACACGAGCAGTTCTCCAAGAGTGCGGTACATGATTCAGTCTTATGCACCCATCGAATATTATTTTAAGCCATTCCACGGCCGCCCTACTTGAAACTTGTAGCATGGACGGGAATATACCATCTGGGTCCGGCGATTTATACTTAGAAAACGTCTTCACTGCCCATTCGATCTTGGTATCGGTCACCAATCTCAGCACTACCCGCTCCGTGATCGAAGTGTGAGTGATGTCTCCTAAACCATCTCCCGATGATAAATGTGTATCGAGAAGCACCTCAAGGGATTCCTCACTATTACGTGATCATTCCCGGTGCTGTTTCGCTGGAGAACTCTATGTCTGTACAGAAAATTTTCCATGAGATTCTCTTCGTCCTGGAAATTTCACGCTTGTATATCCTCAGTAGATCCGTGTACTCGTCCCGACACGGTTCGCTTTCCGCGGTCTTCGCTAGCTTGAACATTTCTTTTACCTGTCTTCTTAGAAGACTCAGGTCATTGCTCCACCATGCATTACCTCTGAATCTTCTTAGAGGAGAAGCTTTGTTATACGCAATCATAAGCGTCCTTGTTAGGAAATCATTAGACTCCTCCAGTTCCTCCACATTGGCAACCTCTTTGTGTTGTCCAAGTTTTGTTTCTACCTGTTTCTGGAATTTAGTCAAGTTCGCTGACCTAAGGTTTTTAAAGGTTCCTCCCTTCTCTACCCTATTTAGGGGGATGCTGAAGCTGATATACGCGTGGTCGGGGAAGGATGGCCTATCAAGAACCATCCAATCAAACCTTGATATATAAAGTTCAGAGCTCAGTGTAATATCGAAAACATTGCGGGATGTTGGACCTGTGTATGTAGGGACATTTCCCCTGTTGGCTATATGCAAATTGGTTTGCAGGATATAACAAAATGGAGATTCGCCTCTTTCTCTTTCTCAGAAGTGTAGTTAGGCAGCATATATGAATGCAGCTGTTTCCATACCATTACTACAGCTCGCACCCGTCCTTCCGTTTGCGCATAGTAAACGCCAAATCCGCGCACGCTAAGTCCAGAAACCTAACCCTCCTATAGAGTTAGGAGGAGTTCGCTTGATGCCACTTTACTGTATTGGAGGTTTATCTGTAGGACTCGCAGCACCATTGGGCTGCTTGTCCCCCTCCAGCACCTTCGTCGTCCTCCCTTTGCCCTTTTGGTTTAGAGTGTTCGAAGCCCCTTCAGCCTCTTGTAGCTGTTGTGCTGGGTGTTCCTCTGTGCGACTCACAGCACCATCTGGCTGTTGGTCCTCTTCTAACACCTTCATGGTGACGTCGGGTACCTCCACCTGTCTGTTTTTCCTTAGGCTTTTGAGGTCCCTTTCGACTTCGCCCACTTCTAGCGTGTTAGGATTTTTATCCTCGGGACTTCTTTTCCTGAGTCGCATATAAATTTTGCCTGTACGAGAGGACATTTTCCAAGCTGCGTGTACAATATATCCTCCGCCTGCTTGTTTATTTGGAAGATGTAGAACTGACCTTCCTCCGTAGGCCGAGATACAGTAAGTAACTTCGAATCCTGTGTTGGTATGTTCGGATTCTAATTCTGCAGAAGTCGCAGTGTATCCTCCGACTTCATCACGCATGGTATACATAACTTAACTTTTTGTACCGTGGGAATTTGCGCTTTATCCACCACCTCGAACCGCGCTTTCGTGCCTTGCCTTTGGAGGATTAGAACCACTTCCTCCAGCCACCGCAAGCTCACGATGTTGTCGCACGCTTTCATCTTCACACCATTATACCACCCCCCGGAATCAAAGGTTGGAAGGGGCTTATTTGGTTGTCCCCGCATCATCTTAAGCATTAAGCTAATAAGCTCCCTTTCTACAGGTCTCCACATTTCAGTAGTCATCTGTCCGAAAGGACTGCTACGATCAACCAGCGCCACAGCCAGTGACTGATTTGCCACACCACTCATCTTCTCGGGAAAGGTCTGAGTGTTAGTGTTAACTCCCTTTGGCACCTCCCAGAAAGCCGGAGTCTTAGCTTTAACTCCCTTTACCACTTCCGAGAAAGCCGTAGTCTTAGCGTTATCTCCCTTTGGCTTATCTCATACTTCCGTAGTTGGAACTTCCCTCTGACTCGCAGCTTTGGAGGTAGTTGCTACCTCGCTATTGGGGCCCATCTGTCTTACAGATTTGGGCCTACTTGTCTTCTCTTTGCGACTGCCCTGCCTCTCGGCTCTGGGACTGGGTTCTTTCTGCCTATTGAAAGCAGGGTAGTTGCCATCCGCCGAACGTTGCCTTTTCATTCTGCCATTCGACGCTTCTTCCTCCTCGTACCGGTTGCAGAACCGAGAGTTCTCGCAGCAAACCTTTTGAGCTGCCTTCGACCTGCTTCTATCGCCTCATGGACCCATTCCAAGCGCTTGATATCCAGTTCTGTTGGGTCGACCACTGCTCCCAGTCGTTGGACTTAGTGCTGCACGGTACTTTGAGAGAGTTCTTTTACTTCCTCTGCTCCGTACCCTTCTCCACTCTTCTACTCCGTTTTCATGAGTGTGCTTTTCCAACGCGGAGTTCGTTGAGTCAGCACTACTCTCGCTCCTCGTCCTTGACTTGCGACTCAGTCCTCCTCATATCATCCTCCTTATTACAATTAGGTAATGAGTCGTTCATCTTGGTCGTACGACCACCTGCCCGACAAGGTGGGCTCAGCGGTCTAGTATTATATACGGGGAAAGAACCGTCAGCCACAGCAGCACCCCTTACTGTGGTAAGGCCATCAGTACCTGGCTGCAAATGGTGCAATAGGCACGGTCCGCATAACACCCTAGATTAGGGGGTTGGCAGTTCTTGGTCACCGACATCCCGCCACCCTCCTATGAGGAGCAACGGCGTAGATGCCAATCCTAAACAGTTCCGCCTCATAGTCGGGCGCTATGGATATCGGCTAAGCCCTCGCACCAACGACAAGATGCCTACCATAGTGGGGGAACGGCGATGGGTTTTAGGACATGTTTCTGAGTCACTTCTTTATCAGCTAGCTTTTCGGGAGCTGAGTATTGAACTCGAAATCTCCAACATTCACACTTTATACTAGCGTAAAGGCATATGCCTTTATCCACTCAGCCTTATGAATGCCCCGCTGCTCGCTTTACAATTGGTCTCTAAGTGTTGCCTTTTTGCTATTCCTTTATTCACCATTTAGGTACATACTTATATCGAACCATATATTAGTTTTATATGCGAAGTTATAGAATTTAAGCAAAACGAGAACACGTTAATTTCATGCATCATATATATTTCAGAAAGAAAAAATTCAACTCATACAAATTTATTCCACGTCAGTAGTACAATATGACAGTATGTGTTATCAAATATGATACAATATTGAAAACAAATTGGTTATTTACAAAGTATATTTCTAATACTCCTCCTCAATATATATACATTTTTAATTATGTAATATAATCCCGTGTCTTTTCTAAATTTGCAATATTTTGTCTTTTGCAAGCTTTTGGTTATCCGCTATTATTTCTTCAGTACGAAGATAATTCAGTGCTATTTCCACTGTTTTATACAAATCTCGAACAAAGTGATATATCAAATCCTTGTGTTTACTTCTGGCACGATATACAGGATTTTTTTACCAAAAACTGTGCACCCTGGTTATCCCTTTTTCTTACAGTATGTTTAGGATCATCGAAACCTAATTCATTTAAAAGCTTTCTTATATATAAGTTAACCTCAGATATTGTCATCAAAATATTCTTAGGTAAATAACATTTTGGGTGGTTGAAATGAAACGTATTCTTTTTAGCATTTTGCAAAAGTAAACAATTCCGATCCCATCAAGTTAGAGCTGAAATTAATTGTTCACTTCATACCGCAAGTTAAAGCTACGATCTAAGAATAAAAAAAATGATCACTTATTTATTCGGCTGCATCCGTTCAGCTGCGATGAAATCAATATCATAGTTCCAAGAACAAGGCATTTCAATGATGGGCAGTTGTGAAATTGGAATTGGATAAACAGATTCTAATACTAGGTACAAACACACGCCATATTGGCAATTTATACCATTTGGGCAATTTATTACGCAATTTATCATATAATAAAGTGTAATAACAATTTGCCAATTTAAAAAAAATTGCGTAATAAATTGTTTCAAACTGTAAATACAACCTTGTAAGGTGTGTTTATTGAGTAGATTTAAACGTCAGCTGCGCATGGCTCAACTATATGGTTGGCTCATCTCATCAGCTGATATTATTTTTTTCATTTCACTGGAGTAGGAATTGTCAAAAGAGGATTGCAAACTCAAAATGAAACCAAAACATTGAACACATTATCTTACAACACACAAAAATTTTAAAGTTTTATGTTTTCATTCCATTCCATTCACCTAATTCCAACACGCACATTTTGACATTCTGAATACAGGTATGTTGTTGCTGTAGAGATGAGCCAACCGGCCATCAAATTACTATTGTGTAAGCTAAATTGAGTTGTATGAACACAACTCAATTTGAGTTGATATTGCCTCAATTTATTTTTCTGTTTGAACATAGCATAAGCTGGCAAGTGCGGCTGACAATTAATGACTCATACAGCAACATCGACAGCTACAACAACAGCAGCAACAATATTGATGTGGTAAGTTAGCTTTAAGGTATTTATAGGACTAAAAATTATATTAAGAAGCAGTTATAGTAATGTAACCGCAAATATTGGAGTGCGCGCAAGGCCTCCAGAAAAGAATTTTGAAATAAAATGTTTAGTATTATCAACTGAAATTCATTATTTGGCGCTCAACAAATAGAAGGACCCAACAGGAAATCATCACAAGCGAAGGAATGACTTTAATAATAAATTATTTGTAAGTAGAGTGATAAGTGTAAATTGTAAAGAAGAAATGATTTTGAGGAATTTTTTTTGAAAAAGTGGAGTTTATGAATATTGATATTAGTGTTTTATAGAATCAGTTCAATAAGTTAACTATTAAAAAAATGAACGCTGATCAGATAACAGCTATAGTGAAAGCTGACGTAGACGCAGCACTTGCAGAAGGGAACCTTTGGCCAAAAAATAGGAGAACTAACAAACAAATTAGCCAGTTTTTCGACAACATCGTTGCCAATTGTTTACGAACCTGTAAAAATAATCCCCAATACCCGGTGTGAAAACCCTTGGATTTAGTAAAATTACTTCCAGAGTTTGAAGGGAGGATTGGCACCTACGTGTCCTGGCGTCAAGCTGCTCATACAGCTTATGAAATTTTCAAAAACTATCAAGGGAGCTCAAGACACTAACAGGCAGTAGGAATACTAAGAAAAAAATTAAAAGGAGAATTCGATGCTGTCCTTGCATCGTTTAACATTGTCTTGAATTTCGATGTCATTATGGTTCGCCTTGACTTTACATATGCGGACAAACGTCCTGTATATCTAATAGAACAGGAACTTTCCACCTTGCGTCAGGGTAACTCAAGTTTACTCGATTAGTTTGATGAGGTCGAAAAGAAATTGACCTTGTTGACGACCAAAACTATCATGACGAATGTAGGTCCAAAGACAGAAACCATATGCTCGAAATATAGGGCTGATGCTCTTAGAGTTTTCATTTCTGAGCTTAAACGGCCATTTGTGACATATTATTTGCATCACGCCCACAGGATCTACCCAGTGCCTTAGCTTTGGCTCTAGAAATTGAGACAAACCGCGAACCATACGCATTTGCGGTAAATTTTGCGGTAGGTAGCGAGGACCACAATAAAATTAAAAGAACGAATTATAATAATAATGAAGAAAAGATTAGGAATCCCCAGAGGTACCCACATTTTGAACAAAAGAATTTTAAGGGAAATGATATTGCTAAGGATAATAAACCTACTCCCATGGAAGTAGACCCTTCGACGTCGCGTCTACGCCAAAACCAGAATTGGCGTCCGGAATCTCAGAAGTTAAATCAGCGGCAATTTCGAAACGCCAATAAAGGATACAATAGTATTCCTCAACCACAAAAACGTCTGGCGGGATCGGACAGGCCAACAGGCCAGAAATTTCAAAGAATAAATAAAATTCAACAAGAGGAGCTAGATAATGAGGACTACAAACAAAGGTCCGAGGATGAGTTAGGGGACAGTCCCTGCTTCTGTGGATCGAGCAACAAGTAGGGAGTAACGGAAGGTTAAAACTTCTAATCGATACCGGTGCAAGAACTATATTAAACCTTTACCCGAGCTGAGGAATATTGTCCCGGTGTCAAAAACATTTTTAGTGCAGTCCGTGCACGGATATAGTCTAGTGACTGAGAAATGTACAGTTCATTTATTCGGAATTGAAAAAGCTTTTTTATGCTCCCCGGTATTGAGGGATTCGACGGAATTATTGGTGTTGATTTACTAAACCAGGTCAATGCTAAAATAGATTTAAAAAACGGTAAAATAAAGCATGACTTTTGAACCTAAGACTTGCTGTTTTACAAATGCGAAAATGTTAATTTTATAAATATAGGAAGCGAAGAAGTTCCTTCCGATATATGTAATGATTTCTACAAAATGATAGAAAGAAAAAAGGTATTTGCAGACCCCAACGAGTCACTGCCTTTCATCACAAATATTGTCGCGACCATTCGGACAAACACAGATGAACCAATTTATTAAAAATTGTACCCATACCCTATGAGTGTAACTGGTTTTGTCAACGATGAAATCGCTGACCATCTTGCAAATGACATTATACGGACATCAAGATCCCCTTACAATAACCCAATTTGGGTTGTTGATAAACAAGGAACAGATCAATTAGGTAACAAGAAAAAACGAATGGCGATTGAAATGCAATGAATATACTTTCAAACATGAAAGGTGCACAGTATTTCCCTACTATTGATCTTAAATCTGAACTTCATCAAATTGAATTGATGGAAAGAGACAGAGAGAAGACAGCCTTCTCTGTAAATAATGGGAAGTATGAGTTCTGCCGTTTGCCGTTTGGCTTAAAGAATGATCCGATTATTTTTCAAAGATCAATCGATGATGTGTTCAGAGAGCAAAGCATGACGTAATAATTTTCTCAAAAGTGCAGAGGATCATCTTAGAGATATAGAATGGATTTTACGAAACCTGTATGAGGCAAATATGCTGAAAAGTCAAAATTTTTTAAAACCGAAGTGTTCTTAGGATTCGTGGTATCAGGAAATGGTGTCAAAACCAGCCCTTATAAAGTAAGTTCTATAAAGAACCACGAACAACCACCTACACTTCGGGGACTTAGGTGATTCTTAGGCTTAGCTTGTTATTACAGATGTTTTATTAATGATTTTGCTAGCATAGTAAAAGCCACTTACAGTTATGTTAAAACGAGAAAATGGAAAGATAAGTGCAAATCAATCAAAAAAGAAGCTAATAAACTTGAATCCCGCGGCCATACAGGCGTTAACATATTTAAAGGAAATTGAAGCATCAGATGATGTTACGTTAATGTTTCCGGGTTTTACAAAACCGTTTGATTTAACGACAACCGCATCGTCAAAAGGGTTAGGTGCGGTACTCTCACAATCAAAGAAGCCAACTACGATGACGTCAAGAACACTTAGAGAGGAGCACCTCGCAACCAACGCAAGGGAATTGGCAATTGTCTGGGCTTTGAATTCGTTGAGGAATTATCTTTATTTAGTGGGTCGTATAAATATTTTTACTGACCATCGACCATTGTCTTACGCAGTTTCTGATAAGAACCCAAATTCCAAAATTAAACGTTGAAAATCTCTGATAGAAAGTTATAACGCGAAAATTCATTATAAGCTTGGAAAGCAAAATTATGTGGCCGATGCCTTGTTAAGACAGCACATAGCCATGCTGGAAGATGACAAAGGGGTGAGCTCCGACTGTGCCACCACTCATAGCGAAGAATTGTTGACTTACACCATTGAAACGGTGGACAAGAAAGTTAACTGCTTCAGAAATCAGATCATTATTCAAGAGAGTACAAGGACCTCAAAGCAAACTTTTATTAGCCGATGCCTTGTTAAGACAGCACATAGCCATGCTGGAAGATGACAAAGAGGTGAGCTCCGACTGTGCCACCACTCATAGCGAAGAATTGTTGACTTACACCATTGAAATGGTGGACAAGAAAGTTAACTGCTTCAGAAATCAGATCATTATTCAAGAGAGTACAAGGACCTCAAAGCAAACTTTTATTATATTCAGTTCAAAACATATACTCAGCGTGAGCTTCAATTGTATATTTCATTTCAGATAAATTACTTTTCCACATAACACGTCTCCCCATTTCCTCTTACAATAGAATTTGATAAGTCAAATATCATTGATTCAAAACTATTTTTTGCTAAGTTATAGGATATTATTCTAGTCTACGACCCTTTTATACTTGTTTTATATCTAAGTTGCCGTAGTCTTTAACCGATCCCGTCCATTTTTACTAGAAATATTTTCTGCTTTAAGGAAAATATGTGTGCACAATTTCATTACTATATGTTAATTTTTCTTCGAGTTATGGCTCCCGAAACATAGAAAATTACTTAGTCATAAAAGGGGCGGTGCCACGCCCATTTTTTTAAATTTGAAGTGTTTCTTATTTATTGTTATAAATCCACTTGGGAAATGAAGTACCATTGATATAAATCTCTTTTTTTGCAAAGATATACTGTTCGACCGGGGTGCGTCTCATCCTTGCGAAGGTGGGCGCACCGGATCGATCTCAATGAACGGGTTGTATTTGGAATAAAGAAAGAAGATAAGACGAGATTTCTCGTTATAATAGATGCGATTTATTAGGTAAATATATGAATAGCTAGGTTACAATATTACCTGAATACACGCAATAATACGGCAGAGATCGCTGGCGGCAGATGTGAGCTGGTTGGCTGCTAAAATCCAAGAGGCCGATTGTATCGAAAGCGACAACCGTAGACCCGGAAAATCCTCCATTTTGGAGGGGACAGGCGCCCACACATCAACCCCGACATGCATATGCATGAGTTCTGACAAAAGGCACCCATACACGTGCATGTACGTGCATGCATTGCATATGGCAGTGATGGTGGTTATAAATTAAATCGAGTTTCGAGCATCGAATTGCAGAGTTGCATTAAGTGAATATTTCTTGCCATGTATTAAAACATTCATAGATATATGAATTCATAAGGTAGGATAAGTAAAGGTCGATAGGGCTGGACGGGGAGGCCGAAGTCTCCGTTCCAGACTGGCAAAATTTTCTCTCCTTTTGTTGGACGGAGAGGCCGAGGTCTCCGTTCCAGACGCGCAGTTTTTTTTTTTTTTTTGTTTTTGGTTAGACGAAGAGGCCGAGGTCTCCGTTCCAGACTCGCAGTTTTTTTTGTTTTCTTGAGGTTTTCAGGGGCTGGACGAAGAGGCCAAGGTCTCCGTTCCAGCGTCTGACGTATCGGATCGCTCTCCGGGCGACTGTCTTTCTTTTGTACGACGAGGTGTAGCAGCTTATGGATGTGCCGGGGCGAGTGGCCGTGAGGTTGGTTGGGTGAGGCGCGTTCTCGCTACCGTGCATATATATTATAAATTATGTATTATGTTATTAATTACTGCT
Organism: Eurosta solidaginis; assembly: GCF_040869045.1. Taxonomy (NCBI): domain Eukaryota; kingdom Metazoa; phylum Arthropoda; class Insecta; order Diptera; family Tephritidae; genus Eurosta; species Eurosta solidaginis. The sequence continues at coordinate 192,729,807 of NC_090324.1, forward strand.
GTCGGAATGGACGTGATTTCGAGCAGCTCATGTATATTTAACAAAACTTGTAGGAGTGTGGTGTGTGGGAGGTTGGAACGGACTTGATTCCAAGCCACCCGCCCAAAATTACTTGTTTTGGTGGTAAGCGTGGGAGCTTTGAACGGACGAGATTCCAAGCCACCCACCCAAAACTCTGCGTATTGAAGGTAATCACTAGATAGTTTATTATTGCGTGGAGTGTATCACACCTATCAATGTGGTTGCGGTGCTTGGAAGCGAACTTTTGTTTGCAATTTGTGAAAAAAATATTATGTTTTATAAAAAAACGTATGTCAGAATAAATAAGTAAAGCAAATTTAAGCGGAGCGTAAAGACCAACGAAATTATGCATTTAATTGTGTGCGACAGCTTAGGAATAGAGAAAATCATAATTAAATTCGAAGCTCAACCATCTGCATGTGCTGCTATGAAATGGTTGATAAAAATATCTGAAAATGTCTAGATGGTCTAACAGACATATTAGACAAAATTGACCAAGCCGAAGTGGGCTGTTTACCTTCCCTTGACATGAATTTTCAAGCCTGCGAAGCTTTTCGCGACGGGTTCTATCTGCACGTACCATTATGCTAAATGTTACGCACCAATGTACCACCCTGTGGCATGTTTCGTTTTTTTTTTGATAGAGCTGATGTGGTAAATTTATAGCGTGCGAATTTATATATAGATTATATATTTTTGTCGTTCGAACTGGCGCCGTAGAAAAGTTGATTTTTTCCTCATTTCGGGACTTGTTCTTTTCGGGAGTCCGATTCTTGTCTTTTGTGCCAAAGCCTTAAATCAGGAGTGTTCATGATGTTTGTTGCTGACAAAGAACAATTCCTGCCCCAGACAAAAAACCAGGCAGTACCGACGGCAAAAATAAATCTAAAAATCAAAAGAAAATTTTTTTGTTTGTTTGTTTTTTTTTTTTTTTTTTGTAAATGAGAGCATAATTATTTTTGACTGATTTTTTTTGCCTTTATTTTTGTGCGTAAGTATGTTTTGAGACTGCCCGAGGCGTCAGTATGGGTCAAAAATCCGATCCCGATTTTGTTTCTCTTCCGGGTTTTCGGTACCAGCGTGCGCCATTTGACGCAGCACTAAAAAAATAGGCAAATATATGTACATAAGTTGGTATAAGTATAACAACAGCCAGTGCACGGACTTTACCGCATTGGTAGATTTACCAACTTTTTGACCCATTTTCCTTTTCGACTACTTCTATCACCAAATCCCAAAAATCTACCAATATTTCAATATATTCGCATTGAAACTAAATACTGTGATCACTTGGTAAACATATTTAATTGCCCAGTACCCCCAACTAACATTAAGAGGTGATACTGGCCAAACCAGTCGATTTTGAGAAATTTGTGAACAGATTTAAACAAGAAATAAATTTGTTTATGAAATAAATGTTGTAAATGAGCACGCAAATATATTGCGGTTCTATTTTCATCATTTTTTGTACATAATTTGAAGGAAAATATTAGCTGTAAGTAAAACGATAACGTGCCGAAGTCGGTTATCTGTGGCAGTATTTTTGGTACATTTGAATCCGGGAGATGTCCATTCTTTGTTTTACAATAAATAATCATTGTTTTGTACAAATATAAAACTGTAGCTATTGTTTTCGTTTTCTTGGATGAAAATCTACCAACTACTACTATTGTCATCTTTTGTCTACCAACATTTTTCCTTTAAAAATCCGCGCACTGGTACAAGTGTACCAGCAGCAAAAGCAAAAAACGAAAAAAGAAATACTCGCGAACATTTATACATACATACCTATGTACATAATGTAAATTCCACTGAATTTAAACAAACGGGACATAAATTGAATGATTTAAACCGTTTTCTCATTTTTTACTATGGCGCATGGCGATCGTACACTGTTGGTGATTCTTAAGAACAGAAAAATGGTAAGCAAATTTTTTGTACTTGGTACTTAAATATACTTTCATTTATTATTTTTAATAAATTGTTTCTTTATTTTCAGGTGCATGCGGTGGAGATCCAGGAGATGGAGCTCCCTATTGGCTTTGTGTCGGATTTTGCTTTATTTTAGATATACCGGCATCGCAAAAGAGGTGCTCCAACTGTGGCGTCGGCCGCGCTGTCAATTGTCACACTTTTGCGATGCTCATTTATGCACTTATTAACGTATTTTGTTTTTTTTTTCAGGTTTTTGGTCTCAATAGATAATCAAGAGTATATTACGAGGTGTAGGTACTACCTTTGGAAGAACGCAGCAGCGATGATGGTAATTTGCAAATATTGCGTATAGATTAAGGAGCTGAAAAAACCAACTACTACTAGCATAGAAGTTACACGCATAGGTACCATAATACCACGCAACGGCACACCCTACGATCACTAAGCGTGTGACTTATTTAGTTCAATAGAATAAAGTCGCTGACGCGGCACACGCGCAACCATCGATCAGGTCACCTTTCATTAGTTATTGGGAATCGCACGCTAAGCAATTCCTATCTAAACGCGCGAACAGTTCTGGGTAAAGCATGGGAGCTGCAATGTAAATATTTTAGTTAGGCTCAGAAGTTATTTAAGTAAGTTGCAACGTATGTTTAGCGCAGTAGTTAATTAGCGTGCAAGTGGCACGAATAAAGAAGTTGTGACGTTAATCTGAAATCGTTCCTTGTTTCATTTCACAAGTATCGGAAGACAGTGAGTTCCCCCGCAGCTTTAATTTTTACATCTCCCACGAGACGGGAGATAACTGGCGCCCGAGCTTCGGAGTACAGGGTTCGCGTCGCGTGTGTTAAGTGAAAAGTGCACGAAAAGAGAGAAAATTGAAAATTCTCCAATCTAACAGTGAAAAGTGCAAGAAAAATAGAGAAAATTTAAAATTCCCCAATCTAACAGGGAAAAATGGAAGAGAGAGAGAGAAAATTGAAAATTCTCCAATCTAAACACGAAAAGAATCCTCAAATGAGACTTTGGATTGTGTAGGTCACACGTATATTTTCTTAAAGTTCTTATCTTTTCAGCATACCTAATCATGAATGCCGACGAAATGAAGAAGTCGCTGACTGAAATGAATGGCGCCGTGAACGCCATCCTCGCTCAGCTGAGCTGATTCGAGGAACGCCTCAAAAGCGTAGATTCGACAAACGCTGACGAGTCCATACAAGGACTTAGCCAAACCCTAGAGGGACTAGAAAGTAGGGTAGAAGAGGTTCGTCGGCAATCTGTCGATAGCGAGGCAACATCAGTAGAAGAGCCTCTTTTGACTCCTCAGACGGAGGAGTATCTCAAAGAAATAGCGAGGTTACCAGATTGCGTGAAAGGACTTCAAGTGTTTGATGGATCTCGAGAGCACTATACCTCCTGTATCCATAGTGTAGTACAAGTTTTAAGTGATTATAAGCCCGTTCGGCGAAAGCCAATATATAGGGCAATTTTAAGGCACATAAGATGCAAGATTAGGGGAGCGGCAGATGCCGCCTTGGTGTCTCACAATATTCTAGATTCAGATTGGGAGAAAATCAAGGAGGTTTTCTCCTTGCATTATGCGGACGTTAGGGATATCGAAACCCTTGATCAGCAACTTACCCTCATGACCCAGGGGCGACAAAAGTTATCCGAATTCTATGCCCAAATAAACAAGCAATTGTCACTCATGATAAATACGATAAGCACTTATAAATATGTGCACACAGAAACGGTGAAGGCATTGGCCGAGGCACATAGACGAAGAGCTTTGGATGTCTTCATCAGCGGCTAAACGGCGACTTGCCGACCTTGCTTCTTATTCAGAAGCCAAAATCCTTACCTGAGGCATATTCGCCAAGCCTCACGTTCATGAACTTGGGTCGGCGAAACGCTATTTACCGCCCCCACAGGCATTAAACAGAAGTGGCCGAATGTTCGGCGATTCGTACCAAACTCCATCACAACGATATTTTCCTCGCGGCAGCACACCGCAGAATCCAGCCCCGAACCATTCAAGGTACAATAATGCAACCCACTCCAATGGGAGCTTTGTAGACCGACATCAAAATCAGAGGGGATTCAACTCCCCATACGCCAGGTCAGGGCAAACCAGGAATAGCCACCTATCTGCGCAAAGCTGGCGCAACAAAAGTAGACCCCCCCCCCCCCCCTCCCACGGCTTTAAGAGTGGATGCCGGTGCATCCCCTCAAACATACAGGAAATCCCAGGTTCTCTAGGTACGAAGGGCCAAGGAAAAGTCAGTTTCCAAAAAAAATTTCAAACAACGAAACAAACAAGAAACAAAAATTGTTTCATCTAGTGGCCGTAGACGAAGAGGAGGGAGAAGATGCCTCCAGTGAACAAAAAGATTCAACAGTTGGCCAACTAAATTTTACAATGGGAGCCTCGTGTCCGGCGTAACATATTTGTACTCTAAATACTCAGGGTCAAGGTATATTAGAATTCTTAGTTGACACCGGCGCAAACAAAAATGTTATTAGCGAGCGCGTCGCTTTAAAGACTACCCCAGTGGAAAAACCATTCCACGTAATTTCGGTGGTGTGAAGAATCAAAATCGACAGACAGTCTGCGGAAACTTTTTTCAGTTTGTTGGTAGGGATCTGCCGACTACATTCTTTGTCCTTCCCGGTCTAGAATCATTTGACGGGATAATAGGGGATGATACTCTCTCAGAAATTAAAGCGGTGTTTGATAGGGAGCTCAATACCCTCATCCTTAAACCAGACATCCTTCTGCCTCTTAAGCGAAAGACTGCGCACCCTCAAATCTAAAAGAGTTCAAAAGTTTTTTAGGTTTAACTTCTTACTATAGGAAATTTATTCGGGACTACGCCAAAAATTGCGAAACCGCTCACTAACCTCACAAGTGGCGAACACGCACAAGTTAAGGCTACGCAGTCCAAAAAAGTGCCAATATCACTAAATAGGGACGCCTTGGGGCATTCGATGACCTCAAGGAAATGTAGACAACCTCAGAAGTCTTAACACTTCCCAACTTCGAAAAAACCTTTAACTTAACAACAGACGCCTCAGACTACGCTATTGGCGCGGTATTGTCGCAGGACTATGATGGTAAAGACAAGCCAATTGCGTTAATATCGAGAAGCTTAACAACCACAGAGGAAGGGTACGCTACAAACGAAAAAGAGATGCTCGCCATCGTTTGGGCGTTAGACAATCTGCGAAATTACTTGTATGGTGCCAAGAAAATACTTATATTCACCGACTACCAACCACTAACTTTCTCCCTCAGCAATCGCAACTACAATGCTAAGCTGAAGCGACGGAAAGCCCGGATCGAAGAGTACAATTATGAACTCATCCACAAACCCGGAAAATCTAACGTCGTGGCTGATGCCCTTTCTCATCTAAAAACCCAAGTAAACCAACTGACGGATTCAATGCCGCCCACATCCGATGTCGGTAGTCAGAATGCAACCATGGGATCAGATTCCGATACAGTTCATAGCGCAGAACAGGATAACACAGACCTGATCCCCTTCGTGGAAGTACCACTAAATTTTTTCAGAAACCAAATTGTGTTCGGGGGCAGACTTCAAATCTACGAAGAACCGCATCCTGGACACTCACGCCACTGCGTAGGGATAGAAAACAATAGTGAACACGCACTAATTAGCATTTTGAAAGAAAAACTGAACCCAAATGTCATCAATGGTATCAAAATACCGGAAGATCAGTTAGGCCTATTTCAGAGAGTTTATTTAGACCATTTTACCTACTATAAGGTACGAATAGCGCAAACCCTTGTGGAGGACTTAAGAAATCCAGATAGTGTGTGTGAGGCAATAACAAAGGAGCACAGGAGGACTCACCGTAATGCCACGGAGAATAGGAAACAACTTCTTGAGCGTTGCTATTTTCTCAAGATGAGCAGTCAAATTAGGAAATATGTACTGGCTTGTGAGACGTGTAAACTCAGTAAGTACGACAGGCACCCCCATAGGCCAGAATTACAGGCTACACCAATCCCATCGCGACCATGCGAGATCCTTCACTTAGATATACTCGAAATTCAGGTAGAAAAATTTTTGAGTTGCATCGATAAATTTTCTAAATTCGCAAAGCTTTTCCACATCAGAAACAAAGGAACCCTGCACCTTAGGCAAAAAATAGTGAAACTTCTGCACTATTTCACCACCCCTAGAATTTAAGTCACTTATAACGAACGCGGATTGATTAGCCCTGTTATACAAAGCTTGTTAGAATCCCTAGGAATTCAGCTTTACCGCACCCCAACTCAGAGGAGTGAGGTGAAAGGCCAAATCGAGAGATTTCACTCTACTTTACTTGAAATTTTTAGATGCCTAAAGGCGGAAAATGAAGCCCTCAGGACCAAGGAACTTGTTATCATAGCTGTAGATCGCTATAATAATTCAGTTCACTCTGTAACGAACAAAAGACCAACAGACATTTTTTTTAATCGCTCACAAGCTTCCAACTTCCAAGAACTCCTTGACCAGAGCAGAAAAATGAATATCCAAATTAAAGCACTATTTAGGGAAAAGCAAATGGCTCAGATAAAAAGACACAATAAAAAAAGGATGCTACCGGAGCGTTATGACGAAAATAATGTCATATACATGAAGGATAAGCAAATAAAGGGGAAGTAAAAACCTCTATACAAGAAAGAAATCGTTTCAAAAGACAATAAAGTTTCAGTCACCACACTTAGTGGTGAAAAAATCTATAAACCCCACATTAAAAATATAAAAAGAAGGGGACAAACTACCCCCACACAATAAAACAAACAAACATACAAAAAACATGAAAAGAAATTATAAAAGATCTGGCACCAAGAGGGAGTTTATTTAACAAGAGCGGGCTTGTAAGTGGGACAAATCGTGCCTTAGGAGGCTCGTAGTGCCATCGAATTCGACAAATGGCTACACTACTTCCAAACGGGATTCTGGCGATATCCCCATAGCTGGTTCGAGAAATGTTAACACCTCTGGTCCAGGAGAAAAAGAAAAAAAATTTTGAGCTTATGCGCCTAATCCGCTAAGCAAATATTTATTTAATTCTCTGCGCCTAATCCGTAGATGAAAAAGAAAAAAAGAAAAATTTGATCATATGCGCCTAATCCGCTAAGCAAATATTTATTTAATTCTCTGCGCCTAATCCGTAGATGAAAAAGAAAAAAAGAAAAATTTGATCATATGCGCCTAATCCGCTAAGCAAATATTTATTTAATTCTCTGCGCCTAATCCGTAGAGGAAAAAGAAAAAAAGAAAAATTTTAGCTTATGCGCCTAAACCGCTAAGCAAATATTTATTTAATTCTCTGCGCCTAATCCGTAGATGAAAAATAAAAAAAGAAAAATTTGAGCTTATGCGGCTAATCCGCTAAGCAAATGCATATTTAATTCTCTGCGCCTAATCCGTAGATGAAAAAAAAAACAAACATAAGCTTATGCGCCTAATTCGCTAAGCAAAAATAAAACCAAAAATTTTTTAACAAAAACAAATAAACAAATAAAAATAAAATTAAAATATTAATCCAAAGAAAAGAAGAAACCGAAAAAATTGTTAACAATGAAAAAGAAAAAAAAGAAAACCAAAATTTTTCACCTTTTTTAATTTTCCTAATTTTTTGTTCCTTTTTTATTTTTGAAACCTTTTGTAATAACAGTATAAATTAAAATTTTTAAATTTTATTTTAATCTTCCCCACTAATAATAATTTGTAAACCACTGACACATTAACAAATTAACATCGCTAGAAGGAGAAAATCCTAAACTAAAACAGTAACGCTGGTTTAATGATAACCAATCTAATCTTAATAATTCCGCTTACTAATAATACCTTCCTTCTATCAATAACATTTTTCCTTTTTATTAAATAGATAACCGTAACTTAATTAGAACATAACAACTACTAAATACATTAAATTAGAATTACATCTTGCGTTGCAGATTCCACTGCTGGCATCAGCCATCAGCGCACTACACATATTTAACTACAAAGCCCCAATAATAACCATCCAGAGCGGAGACGGGTGGATCATAGGGGGCTCATTCAAACTCATACACGTCATCGACCTACAAAAATATACCACGATGGTGACTCAAATGGATAAATTAGCAAGTCATCTAATCAAACGAACCAACGAGCAACTCTTAGCCCAGCACTACATCAACCAAACACGAATCGGAGAGTTGATCCATTGACTGGATTGGGTCAGCATGGAAATGGCTGACAGGATCGCCCTGACACAACAGATTAGAATAACATCTCCACAGCCAAAACCAGATAATAGCGAACAACAACCATCAATATAAGGTCAATAAAAAGCTATTCATACCCACCGAAGAAGTATTGAAACGAATTGAAGAAGTGGTGAAACGCACCAACTACGTAGTAAAGGAAACAGAAGGAATCGAATTTGAGCAAAGCGCACTTCGCAACATCGTCCTCGTTCGCGAAGAGGTCAACGAAATTGTGCGAGCATGTCAATTGGCAAAGCGAGGAATTGTTAATACCAACTTGTTAGACATAGACGAGGTGAACCAAATTCTATCCGAAACAAAAACCCCCCATACCCGAATGTAATTGAGGAAATCGAATATGGCCAACCATCGGTCCTCACAAACGGGACACTTCTACTCTACGTCCTATCGATGCCGAAAGTGACGGCCAGTAAATACAATCTTCTGATTACCCGCGCTGTAATCTACGCTGGTAAACAAGTGGACCTACCGTTCGACAGAATGCTGGTCAATCAAGAGGATACATACGGGTTGACGAAGGATTGCATGGTTATCGGCTCATCCACAGTATGCAGCTCCGAGTCCTTGATTGCGCTGGAAGAAAACAGCTGCCTGCCACGACTCTTAAAAGGTGGGGCTGCTAGTTGTCAATTTATTAGACGAAACGGATCCCAAATAGAGCTGGTAAACGAAAACACCATTTTCATTTCAAACTACCAGGGCATAATAAGGAACAAGAATGCCACAAATACAATTAATGGCACATACGTAATTCAATTCAACAAGGAGACAATCAAGATTACCGATCAGGAATTTTCCAGCAATGAAGCTGTTACCGCACACGCCCTCCCAGCCGTACTTTCTAACATAAACAAGTAAGGAAGGCTAAGTTCGGGTGTAACCGAACATTACATACTCAGTTGAGAGCTATGGAGACAAGATAAGGAAAATCACCATGTAGGAAAATGAAACCTAGGGTAACCCTGGAATGTGGTTGTATGACATGTGTATCAAATGGGAGGTATTAAAGAGTATTTTAAGAGAGGAGTAGGCCATAGTTCTATGATGGACGCCATTTAGGGATATCGCCATAAAGGTGGACCAGGGCTGACTCTAGAATGTGTTTGTACGATATGGGTATCAAATGAAGGTGATAATGAGTACTTTAAAAGGGAATGGGCTTTAGTTCTATAGGTGAACGCCTTTTCGAGAAATCGCCATAAAGGTGGACCAGGGGTGACTCTAGAATATGTTTGTACGATATGGGTATCAAATGAAAGCTGTTAATGAATATTTTGAAAAGCAGTGATCCTTAGTTCCATAGGTGGACGCCGTTTCGAGATATCGCCATAAAGGTGGACCAGGGGTGTCTCTAGTTGTACGATATGGGAATCAAATGAAGGTGTTACTGAGCATTTTAAGAGGGAGTGGGCATTAGGTCTATAGGTGCACGCCTTTTTGAAATGTCGCCATTAGGGTGGGCCAGGGTGACTCCAGAATGTGTTTGTATGATATGGGTATCAAATGAAAGATGGTAATGAGTATTTTTAAAAGGGAGTAATCCTTAGTTCTATAGGTGGACGCCTTTTCGAGATATCGCCATAAAGGTGGACCAATGGTGACTCTAGAATGTTTGTACGATATGGGTATCAAACGAAAGGTGCTACTGAGCATTTTAAGAGGAAGTGGGCATGAGGTCTATAGGTGGACGCCTTTTCGAGGTATCGTCATTAGGGTGGGCCAGGGGTGACTCTAGATTGTGTTTGTACGATATTGGGTATCAAACGAAAGGTGTTACTGATCATTTTAAGATGGAGTGGGCATTAGGTCTATAGGTGGACGCCTTTCGATCTAATCGCCATTAGGGTGAGCCAGGGGTGACTCTAGAATGTTTGTACGATATGGGTATCAAACGAAAGGTGTTACTGAGCATTTTAAGAGGGAGTGGGCATTAGGTCTATAGGTGGACGCCTTTTCGAGATATCGCCATTAGGGTGGGAAAGGGGTGACTCCAGAATGTTTTTGTACGATATGGGTATCAAATGAAAGGTGGTAATGAGTATTTTAAAAGGGAGTAATACTTAGTTCTATAAGTGGACGCCTTTTCGAGATATCGCCATAAACGTGGACCAAGGGTGACTCTAGAATGTTTGTACGATATGGATATCAAACGAAAGGTGTTACTGAGCATTTTAAGAGGGAGTGGGCATTAGGTCTATAGGTGGACGCCTTTTCGAGATATCGCCATTAGGGTGGGCCAGGGGTGACTCTAGAATGTTTGTACGATATGGGTATCAAACGAAAGGTGTTACTGAGCATTTTAAGAGGGAGTGGGCATTAGGTCTATAGGTGGACGCCTTTTCGAGATATCGCCATTAGGGTGGGCCAGGGTGACTCTAGAATGTGTTTGTACGATATGGGTATCAAATGAAAGGTGGTAATGAGTATTTTAAAAGGGAGTAATCCTTAGTTCTATAGGTGGACGCCTTTTCGAGATATCGCCATAAAGGTGGACCAAGGGTGACTCTAAAATGTTTGTACGATATGGGTATCAAACGAAAGGTGTTACTGAGCATTTTAAGAGGGAGTGGGCATTAGGTCTATATGTGGACGCCTTTTCGAGATATCGCCATTAGGGTGGGCCAGGGGTGACTCTAGAATGTTTGTACGATATGGGTATCAAACGAAAGGTGTTACTGAGCATTTTAAGAGGGAGTGGGCATTAGGTCTATAGGTGGACGCCTTTTCGAGATATCGCCATTAGGGTGGGCCAGGGCTGACTCTAGAATGTTTGTACGATATGGGTATCAAACGAAAGGTGTTACTGAGCATTTTAAGAGGGAGTGGACATTAGGTATATAGGTGGTCGCCTTTTCGAGATATCGCAATTAGGGTGGGCCAGGGGTGACTCTAGAATGTTTGTACGATATGGGTATCAAACGAAAGGTGTTACTGAGCATTTTAAGAGGGAGTGGGCATTAGGTCTATAGGTGGACGCCTTTTCGAGATATCGCCATTAGGGTGGGCCAGGGTGATTCTAGAATGTGTTTGTACGATATGGATATCAAATTAAAAGTATTAATGAGGGTTTTAAAAGCGAGTGGCCCTTAGATGTATATGTGAAGGCGTTCTCGCGATATCGACCAAAATGTGGACCAGGTGATCCAGAAAATCATCTGTCGGGTACTGCTAATTTATTTATATATGCAATACCACTAACAGTATTCCTGCCAAGATTCCAAGGGCTGTTGATTTCGCCTTGTAGAACTTTTTCATTTTCTTCTACTTAATATGGTAGGTGTCACACCCATTTTACAAAGTTTTTTCCAAAGTTATATTTTGCGTCAATAAACCAATCCAGTTACCATGTTTCATCCCTTTTTTCGTAGTTGGTATAGAATTATGGCATTTTTTTCATTTTTCGTAATTTTCGATATCGATAAAGTGGGCGTGGTTATGGTCGGATTTCGGCCATTTTTTATACCAAGATAAAGTGAGTTCAGATAAGTACGTGGGCTAAGTTTAGTAAAGATATATCGGTTTTTGCTCAAGTTATTGTGTTAACGGCCGAGCGGAAGGACAGACGGTGGACTGTGTATAAAAACTGGGCGTGGCTTCCACCGATTTCGCCCATTTTCACAGAGAACAGATATCGTCACAGAATCTATGCTCCTACCAAATTTGAGAAGGATTGGTAAATTTTTGTTCGACTTATGGCATTAAAAGTATTCTAGACAAACTAAATGAAAATGGGCGGATCCACGCCCATTTTGAAATTTTCTTTTATTTTTGGATTTTGTTGCATCATATCATTACTGGAGTTGAATTTTGACTTAATTTACTTATATACAGTAAAGATATTAACTTTTTTGTTAAAATTTGAATTTAAAAAAATTTTTTTTTAAAAAGTGGGCGTGTTCTTCATCCAATTTTGCTAATTTTTATTTAGCACATATTTAGTAATAGTAGTAACGTTCCTGCCAAATTTCATCATGATATCTTCAACGACTGCCAAATTACAGCTTGCAAAACTTTTAAATTACCTTCTTGTAAAAGTGGGCGGTGCCACGCCCATTGTCCAAAATCTTACTAGTTTTCTATTCTGCGTCATAACTTCAACCCATCTACCAAGTTTCATCGCTTTAACCGCCTTTGGCAATGAATTATCGCATTTTTTCGGTTTTTCGAAATTTTCGATATCGAAAAAGTGGGCGTGGTTATAGTCCGATATCGTTAATTTTAAATAGCGATCTGAGGTGAGTGCTCAGGAACCTACATACCAAATTTCATCAAGATACCTCAAAATTTACTCAAGTTATCGTGTTAACGGACGGACGGACGGACGGACGGACATGGCTCAATCAAATTTTTTTTCGATCCTGATTATTTTGATATATGGAAGTCTACATCTATCTCGATTCCTTTATATATGTACAACCAACCGTTATCCAATCAAACTTAATATACTCTGTGAGCTCTGCTCAACTGAGTATAAAAACCATACCATGAAAGTCAACTTGGAGTACATCCACGACATCACAATGGAGAATGTTAAGTATCTAGGCTATGTCAATGAAAAAATCAATTTTTCTATCGTTACAGAGGCTATCTCGATTTGCGCAAAAGCCCTTATTGCCGGAACGCTGTGGAGATATTTCACAAAGAAACTAGACCTTCCACCGGTTCAAATTCCTACGCATTGGACGGGAAACGTTTGCATAAATAGGATCCCCAAAGGCAAATCTTCACCTGAATTTTATCGCTCAGATCCTAGCCTGCCAGTCACAAGCATCAGTACTAAATCATCACCAGAAGGTCGCAATCACTCCTTACAAACATTTGATCTACGAGACGCAGATCTTTAAAGGGGGAGGTGTTACACGCATAGGTACCATAACACCATGTAACGGCACACCCTGCGATCACGTTGCTAAGCGTGTGACTTATTTAGTTCAATAGAATAAAGTCGCTGACGCGGCACACGCGCAACCATCGATCAGGTCACCTTACATTAGTTATGGGAATCGCACGCTAAGCAATTCCTGTCTACACGCGCGAGCAGTTCTGGGTAAAGCATGGGAACTGCAATGTAAACATTTTAGTTAGGCTAAGAAGTTATTTAAGTAAGTTGCAACATATGTTAATTAGCCTGAAAGTGGCACGAATAAAGAAGTTGTGACGTTAATCTGAAATCGTCCCTTGTTTCATTTCACAAGTATCGGAGGACAGTGAGTTCCTCCGCACCTTTAATTGTTTTACATCTCCCACGAGACGGGAGATAACTTAGATGTAGACCCCAGGGTCCGAGAGATGTATGAAGGAGTTCGAGATGTAATGAATTGTTACCGAAGTGGGAAGGTTCCCAAAGCTTTTAAGATTGTTCCCAGACTGCGAAATTGGGAACAAATACTATTCACAACAGAACCGCATAATTGGAGTACCGATGCACTGTTACAAGGGACTCTGATTTTTGGTTTTTCGTACTCGCATGCTATGGCGCAAGATTTTTCAATTTGATCCTTCTAATCAGAATACGTGATATTCTATGCGAATGAATGAATGAAAAACAAGTAAGGAAGGCTAAGTTCGGGTGTAACCGAACATTACATACTCAGTTGAGAGCTATGGAGACAAGATAAGGAAAATCACCATGTAGGAAAATGAACCTAGGGTAACCCTGGAATGTGGTTGTATGACATGTGTATCAAATGGAAGGTATTAAAGAGTATTTTAAGAGAGAGTAGGCCATAGTTCTATGGATGGACGCCATTTAGGGATATCGCCATAAAGGTGGACCAGGGCTGACTCTAGAATGTGTTTGTACGATATGGGTATCAAATGAAAGGTGATAATGAGTACTTTAAAAGGGAATGGGCTTTAGTTCTATAGGTGAACGCCTTTTCGAGAAATCGCCATAAAGGTGGACCAGGGGTGACTCTAGAATATGTTTGTACGATATGGGTATCAAATGAAAGCTGTTAATGAATATTTTGAAAAGCAGTGATCCTTAGTTCCATAGGTGGACGCCGTTTCGAGATATCGCCATAAAGGTGGACCAGGGGTGTCTCTAGTTGTACGATATGGGAATCAAATGAAAGGTGTTACTGAGCATTTTAAGAGGGAGTGGGCATTAGGTCTATAGGTGCACGCCTTTTCGAAATGTCGCCATTAGGGTGGGCCAGGGGTGACTCCAGAATGTGTTTGTATGATATGGGTATCAAATGAAAGATGGTAATGAGTATTTTAAAAGGGAGTAATCCTTAGTTCTATAGGTGGACGCCTTTTCGAGATATCGCCATAAAGGTGGACCAATGGTGACTCTAGAATGTTTGTACGATATGGGTATCAAACGAAAGGTGCTACTGAGCATTTTAAGAGGAAGTGGGCATGAGGTCTATAGGTGGACGCCTTTTCGAGGTATCGTCATTAGGGTGGGCCAGGGGTGACTCTAGATTGTGTTTGTACGATATGGGTATCAAACGAAAGGTGTTACTGATCATTTTAAGATGGAGTGGGCATTAGGTCTATAGGTGGACGCCTTTTCGAGATATCGCCATTAGGGTGAGCCAGGGGTGACTCTAGAATGTTTGTACGATAAGGGTATCAAACGAAAGGTGTTACTGAGCATTTTAAGAGGGAGTGGGCATTAGGTCTATAGGTGGACGCCTTTTCGAGATATCGCCATTAGGGTGGGAAAGGGGTGACTCCAGAATGTTTTTGTACGATATGGGTATCAAATGAAAGGTGGTAATGAGTATTTTAAAAGGGAGTAATCCTTAGTTCTATAGGTGGACGCCTTTTCGAGAAATCGCCATAAACGTGGACCAAGGGTGACTGTAGAATGTTTGTACGATATGGATATCAAACGAAAGGTGTTACTGAGCATTTTAAGAGGGAGTGGGCATTAGGTCTATAGGTGGACGCCTTTTCGAGTTATCGCCATTAGGGTGGGCCAGGGGTGACTCTAGAATGTTTGTACGATATGGGTATCAAACGAAAGGTGTTACTGAGCATTTTAAGAGGGAGTGGGCATTAGGTCTATAGGTGGACGCTTTTTCGAGATATCGCCATTAGGGTGGGCCAGGGTGACTCTAGAATGTGTTTGTACGATATGGGTATCAAATGAAAGGTGGTAATGAGTATTTTAAAAGGTAGTAATCCTTAGTTCTATAGGTGGACGCCTTTTCGAGATATCGCCATAAAGGTGGACCAAGGGTGACTCTACAATGTTTGTACGATATGGGTATCAAACGAAAGGTGTTACTGAGCATTTTAAGAGGGAGTGGGCATTAGGTCTATATGTGGACGCCTTTTCGAGATATCGCCATTAGGGTGGGCCAGGGGTGACTCTAGAATGTTTGTACGATATGGGTATCAAACGAAAGGTGTTACTGAGCATTTTAAGAGGGAGTGGGCATTAGGTCTATAGGTGGACGCCTTTTCGAGATATCGCCATTAGGGTGGGCCAGGGGTGACTCTAGAATGTTTGTACGATATGGGTATCAAACGAAAGGTGTTACTGAGCATTTTAAGAGGGAGTGGACATTAGGTATATAGGTGGTCGCCTTTTCGAGATATCGCAATTAGGGTGGGCCAGGGGTGACTCTAGAATGTTTGTACGATATGGGTATCAAACGAAAGGTGTTACTGAGCATTTTAAGAGGGAGTGGGCATTAGGTCTATAGGTGGACGCCTTTTCGAGATATCGCCATTAGGGTGGGCCAGGGTGATTCTATAATGTGTTTGTACGATATGGATATCAAATTAAAAGTATTAATGAGGGTTTTAAAAGCGAGTGGCCCTTAGATGTATATGTGAAGGCGTTCTCGCGATATCGACCAAAATGTGGACCAGGTGATCCAGAAAATCATCTGTCGGGTACTGCTAATTTATTTATATATGCAATACCACTAACAGTATTCCTGCCAAGATTCCAAGGGCTGTTGATTTCGCCTTGTAGAATTTTTTCATTTTCTTCTACTTAATATGGTAGGTGTCACACCCATTTTACAAAGTTTTTTCCAAAGTTATATTTTGCGTCAATAAACCAATCCAGTTACCATGTTTCATCCCTTTTTTCGTAGTTGGTATAGAATTATGGCATTTTTTTCATTTTTCGTAATTTTCGATATCGATAAAGTGGGCGTGGTTATGGTCGGATTTCGGCCATTTTTTATACCAAGATAAAGTGAGTTCAGATAAGTACGTGGGCTAAGTTTAGTAAAGATATATCGGTTTTTGCTCAAGTTATTGTGTTAACGGCCGAGCGGAAGGACAGACGGTGGACTGTGTATAAAAACTGGGCGTGGCTTCCACCGATTTCGCCCATTTTCACAGAGAACAGTTATCGTCACAGAATCTATGCTCCTACCAAATTTGAGAAGGATTGGTAAATTTTTGTTCGACTTATGGCATTAAAAGTATTCTAGACAAACTAAATGAAAATGGGCGGATCCACGCCCATTTTGAAATTTTCTTTTATTTTTGGATTTTGTTGCATCATATCATTACTGGAGTTGAATTTTGACTTAATTTACTTATATACAGTAAAGATATTAACTTTTTTGTTAAAATTTGAATTTAAAAAAATTTTTTTTTAAAAAGTGGGCGTGTTCTTCATCCAATTTTGCTAATTTTTATTTAGCACATATATAGTAATAGTAGTAACGTTCCTGCCAAATTTCATCATGATATCTTCAACGACTGCCAAATTACAGCTTGCAAAACTTTTAAATTACCTTCTTGTAAAAGTGGGCGGTGCCACGCCCATTGTCCAAAATCTTACTAGTTTTCTATTCTGCGTCATAACTTCAACCCATCTACCAAGTTTCATCGCTTTAACCGCCTTTGGCAATGAATTATCGCATTTTTTCGGTTTTTCGAAATTTTCGATATCGAAAAAGTGGGCGTGGTTATAGTCCGATATCGTTCATTTTAAATAGCGATCTGAGATGAGTGCTCAGGAACCTACATACCAAATTTCATCAAGATACCTCAAAATTTACTCAAGTTATCGTGTTAACGGACGGACGGACGGACGGACGGACGGACGGACGGACATGGCTCAATCAAATTTTTTTTCGATCCTGATTATTTTGATATATGGAAGTCTATATCTATCTCGATTCCTTTATATATGTACAACCAACCGTTATCCAATCAAACTTAATATACTCTGTGAGCTCTGCTCAACTGAGTATAAAAATCGAATATACACTGGTATTAAGCTTTGAAAAGGGCTCTTTTCAAACCAGCTGCTTTTATGAAAGGTATAATACTGCCTCATTGTAGGCGGCTTCAACCATAACTAAAGATTGCTTCGTTATATAAAACAATACATTTAAAAAAAATCAAATTTTTATTTAATCATGATTAACACATTCTTACTTACGAAGAGCTCATCGTTGTTAAGAGTTTTTAAAAATCACAATTTGACGCTGTCATACAAAGATTATCGTCTTTTACATCACGGCACATACTTCAAAAACGCAATGATCAATCCGGCACATTGCTCACACGTTTTGCTAAACATGTTGCTATGGAATTGCAGAAGTACACACTGATTGTTCCCACGTCTATCAGGTATTCAGACCTTTTTCCTACAACCGACATCCGCTACTTGCGTAACGAATTGGCTCGAATAACTCCAGACCAATTGCCGTCACTTATTATATTTGCATTCTCATATCGGTCGAACACTGATCCGCAAAAATATTCCAGGTTATTAAATTAATTGGATGCCAGAGCACTACATATGTTACCCAATATGGATATGGATACAATTTTAAGGACATTGTACGCCTTTCTTTATCTACTGCCCAATTGGATAATGCAAATTGATTTTTATAATGCAGCAATGAACGATTGACCACAAATGAGTTTATTGAAAACATAACTAAAGATAAATTTTTACACACATGCTTTTATTTAGGCTTTAATAAAAGCCATGTCATTCAACTAGTTGGGACATTTAAAAAAATCTTAAATCGACACATAGATTCACACCTTCCTAATTTGAGTATATTGGACTTTGTTGTAATAGCAAATGCTGCTTTCAAAACAGCTATTTGTGTGAAAAGTGAATTATACAACGAACGATTAAATGAAGAGCTAAAGAAGCGTTCACGCAATGAAGCTTCGAATGATCCACTTTTAATAAGTCTAATCAAATCAATGCGCCTTCAGCGAATACAATCTGGGCAAGTTTGCGATCACTTGAAAACGCTTTGTACTCACAATATGCAGTACAAAGTATAACAAAAATCTGGCAGGATCACCATGTACAATGTATACTTTTAGATTTTAAAAGAAAATGGTTTTTGTTGGCGCTAATGTTTAGCGCTGACATCAGATTCATAAATCTTTTTTATTGAATAAATTCTTTCCTATTTATAAACAAGTAAGGAAGGTTTAGTTCGGGTGTAACCGAACATTACATACTCAGTTGAAAGCTATGGTGACAACATAAGGGAAAATAACCATGTAGGAAAATGAACCGAGGGAAACCCTGGAATGTGTTTGTATGACATGTGTATCAAATGAGAGGCATTAAAGAGTATTTTATGAGGGAGTGGCCCATAGTTCTATAGGTGGACGCCATTTAGGGATATAGCCATAAAGGTGGATCAGGGTTGACTCTAGAATGCGTTTGTACGATATGGGTATCAAATGAAAGGTGTTAATGAGTATTTTAAAATGGAGTAATCCTTAGTTCCATAGACGCCGTTTCGAGATCTCGCCACAAAGGTGGACCAGGGGTGACCCTAGAATTTGTTTGTACAATATGGGCATCAAACGAATGCTGTTAATGAGTATTTTAAAAGGGAGTGGGCCTTAGTTCTATAGGTGGATGCCGTTTCGAAATATCGCCATAAAGGTGGACCAGGGGTGACTCTAGAATGTGTTTGTAGGATATGGGTATCAAATTAAAGGTATTAATGAGTGTTTTAAAAGGGAGTGGTGGTTGTTGTATAGGTGGTCGCCTTTTCGAGATATCACCATAAAGGTGGACCAGGGGTGACTCTAGAATGCGTTTGTACGATATGGGTATCAAATGAAAGGTGTTAATGAGTATTTTAAAAGGGAGTAATCCTTAGTTCCATAGGTGGACGCCGTTTCGAGATATCACCATAAAGGTGGACCAGGGGTGACCCTAGTATTTGTTTGTACAATATGGGTATCAAAAGAAAGGTGTTAATGAGTATTTTAAAAGGGAGTAATCCTTAGTTCCATAGGTGGACGCCATTTCGAGATATCGCCATAAAGGTGGACCAGGGGTGACCCCAGAATTTGTTTGTACAATATGGGCATCAAACGAAAGGTGTTAATGAGTATTTTAAAAGGGAGTGGGCCTTAGTTCTATAGGTGGACGCCGTTTCGAAATATCGCCATAAAGGTGGACCAGGGGTGACTGTAGAATGTGTTTGTACAATATGGGTATCAAAAGAAAGGTGTTAATGAGTATTTTAAAAGGGAGTAATCCTTAGTTCCATGGGTGGACGCCGTTTCGAGATATCGCCATAAAGGTGGGCCAGGGGTGACTCTAGAATTCGTTTGTGCAATATGGGTATCAAACGAAAGGAGTTAATGAGTTTTTTAAAAGGGAGTGGGCCTTAGTTCTATAGGTGGACGCCTTTTCGAGGTATCGCAATAAACGTGGACCAGGGGTGACGCTAGATTTTGTTTGTACGATATGGGTATCAAATGAAAGGTGTTAATGAGTATTTTTAAAAGGGAGTGGGCCTTAGTTCCATAGGTGGACGCCTTTTCGAGATATCGCCATAAAGGTGAACCAGGGGTGACTTTAGAATATGTTTGTACGATATGGGTATCAAATGAAAGGTGTAAATGAGTATTTTAAAAGGGCGTGGGGCTTAGTTCTATAGGTGGACGCCTTTTCGAGATATCGCCATAAAGGTGGACCAGGGGTGACTCTAGAATGAGTTTGTTTGGTGTTAGTTGGTGGTAGTTGTATATGTGAAAGCGTTTTCCAGATACCGACCAAAATGTGGACCAGGGTGACCCAGAACATCATCTGTTGGATACCGCTAATTTATTTATATATGTAATACCAGCCAAGATTTTAAGGGTTTTTTATTTCGCCCTGCAGAACTTTTTCATTTTCTTCTACTTAATATGGTAGGTGTCACAACCATTTTATAAAGTTTTTTCTAAAGTTATATTTCGCGTCAATAAAACAATCCAATTACCTTACCATGTTTCATCCCTTTTTTCGTATTTGATATAGAATTATGGCATTTTTTTCATTTTTCGTAATTTTCGATATCGAAAAAGTGGGCGTGGTCATAGTCGGATTTCGTTCATTTTTCATACCAAGATAAAGTGAGTTCAAGTAAGCACGTGAACTAAGTTCATTAAAGATACGTCGATTTTTGCTCAAGTTATCGTGTTAACGGCCATGTGGAAAGACAGACGGACGACTGTGTATAAAAACTGGGCGTGGCATCAACCGATTTCGCCCATTTTCACAGAAAACAGTTAACGTCATAAAATCTATGCCCCTACCAAATTTTAAAAGGATTGGTTAATTTTTGTTCGACTTATGGCGTTAAAAGTATCGTAGGCAAATTAAATGAAAAAGGGCGGAGCCACGCCCATTTTGAAATTTTCTTTTATTTTTGTATTTTGTTGCGCCATATTATTACTGGAGTTGAATGTTGACATAATTTACTTATATACTGTAAAGATATTAAATTTTCTTTTAAAATTTGAATTTAAAAAAAAAAAATTTTTTAAAAGTGGGCGTGGTCGTTCTCCGATTTGCTAATTTTTATTAAGCAGACATATAATAATAAGAGTAACGTTCCTGCCAAATTTCATCATGATATCTTCAACGACTGTCAAATTACAGCTTGCAAAAATTTTAAATTACCTTCTTTTAAAAGTGGGCGGTGCCACGCCCATTGTCCAAAATTTTACTAGTTTTCTATTCTGCGGCATAAGTTCAACTCATCTACCAAGTTTCGTCGCTTTACCTGTCTTTTGTAATGAATTGTCGCACTTTTTGATTTTTCGAAATTTTCTATATCGAAAAAGTGGGCGTGGTTATAGTCCGATATCGTTCATTTTAAATAGCGATCTGAGATGAGTGCTCAGGAACCTACATACTAAATTTCATCAAGATACCTCAAAAATTTACTCAAGTTATCGTGTTAACGGACGGACGGACGGACATGGCTCAATCAAATTTTTTTCGATCCTGATTATTTTGATATATGGAAGTCTATATCTATCTCGATTCCTTTATATATGTACAACCAACCGTTATCCAATCAAACTTAATATACTCTGTGAGCACTGCTCAACTAAGTATAACAAGTTCTTAACCTATACATAAATACATTCTTACATTAATAATTACATACTAGAGGTCCATGACTCAATAGTGAGGAATGGTTTGTTAACGAATTATTATATTGACTTACTTATTGTCAATATGATTCCTACTTGAGCAATTTGGGTATGACGCATTAATGCATTAGGTGACTTGGTGAACGCGAATGAAGTTATGGTAGTTACCTGGGTCAATGAACGTATGTTTTTAATGTTAAGCGTGTTTGAAGTTAGGTAAATTCCACGCGATACTAAAATGCTTGAGAGTATTCAGATACGTGAATGTATGCATTTATTTGCTTATTTTGCTGATAATCATTGGGATGATAATACTATTATTGAACCTTTAGTGGAACATTGTTTGCAACGTCTCCAGTCCCCGAAAAGGTTTGACACTTTGCTAACGAAGAAGTCCGTTGCAAAGAACTTGGAAATTTTTTATGGTGCTGCGCTCAACTCAGATATAAGAAAACGATCTAAACGAATAGAATTATTGAAACTAAATAAAATGAATCAAAATGAATTTCAGTACTTTGTTGATCAGTTAGTAGATAGTTGTCTATCGTTGTGGACATTGGGCCACAAGTCACGAGATTTAAGGCAACTATAGACCTTAAGTTAAGACCACAATACAATAATAAGAATGACCAATCTGATAAGCCGAAAGCCGATTTTAGGTGCTTCTTGCAGCTATTGCAATAGAAGAGCCAACATGGAATTTAAAAAAACTAAAAACATCCCCGACGCAAAAAGTTGATACGCCAGCACTAGCATACTTACTAAAGAGTCGGAGTGATTTTGCAGAAATTAGCAATAAAATTTCAGAACATCCTAATGTATCTACACTCTGTTGATTTAGTTTGTCCCATTTTTGGCATAAATATACCAAGCATACTAGTCAGCTACAAGGGGCCGGATAATGCGAAAATGGTATTGGCGCAATATGCTAAAGATGCATTTTGGTATCGTGCTAAGGTGATTGGCATTGAAGATGGAAATATGTATATAAGGTGTGTTATGTGGATTATGGCAATACCGAGTTGGTACCACGCAAAATATGGTTCAGTGTGACAGTATCCAAGAAGCGGAGCCATCTCGTGCGGTACTATGTCGTTTTGCTGGTATAAGCGACACAACTGATGGCGATGCGTTTCGTTTAAAGCAAGCTGTACAAATGTTGGTTGTTATGCTGTTAAATCAACGTATCAAAGTGCAAGTTGTAGAGAAAATGAATAATGATAAGTTGATGTGCAGTTGCTGAAAAAGGAATTTGCCGAGTCGACGCAAATGATGGTGAATTTGGGTTATGCAAAAGCGATTTGAAAGGTTGTACAATGTATGACGTAAATAAATGTGTTTCGAGGATACCTCTAAAAACATACCCCAACACTGAACAACAACAGCCCGCAGTTATAGTTATTTCTACATCTGGTGATGAGAGTCCCATTCGTGAACGTGCCAAAGATCACCCGTAACGCCTAGCACACGCATATCAGATTTAGATCTACATTTTATTTTTTTGATACGGAAATTAAACCAACTGGTGGAGCCAGCAGTTGTATTGGTCGTGGTGCATTGGACGACCTTCTACGCCCATACAAAGCGATCATGAATTAAGATATATCATTACGCGAAAAGGATATCGATGCTGAATTAATTACGCTTCAGCAGCACGGAAATGGATCAATTACCAACACCCGAATTGAGGGAGAACTTTGGCGGTAGTGTCGACCAAGCTGGACCACCGCAGGCGCAACGTAATTTTGGGCTAAGTGGCATGTTTAATTTTATGAAGAAAACAAATAAATTCGTGAACACGCTACGGATGGTGTTGGTAGTGCTGGTGCTGCCTATTCGAATGAGCTACCCAAGCACGGAGTTGAGCTAAGTATTTGTTTCGCAAATGACCGCTCCGGCAATTAAGAGAACAAAATTTTCAGGTTATGGTACAAACAAAAACCTTGTCCTGTGTGGTAAAGGGTCGGCTTGGACGACTATGCTGTCGCCTACTGTCCTGCGTTTATTGGTTGCATCATGTGTCCTCAAAAAATGAGGTCTGGATCTCCGGTATGGTTGTTGCCCTCGGTTATAGTGCTACGTAACGGGCTTTAATGCTGATGTTCATCGTGCTCCTATTTCGTGCTTTTGATGTGAGTCTATTATAAATATGTATTTATTAATTTAACGTCCCTTGTAAATTTTAAAATATACGCCAACCTCGAAATCTAGTTCTGTCGAACGTAGTGCGTCTGGTGATAATAATTTTGCACATACAGAAAGGTCGTGACCCAGCCCCCATCCGCCCAAAATGAAGCAGAATCTGAACCTTTCCAATTTTTTTTTGTAATTTAAGAAAACGCCTTAGTAACCATTTCCCGCAAAAAAAACCCTCAACCACTATTACCATCATTATGCGAAGGACTGCGTTTTGACATAATTGAAAGGAGCAACAGTCTTCCTAGATCTCCTCAAATAATATCACAGAAGGTGTGACCGAATAAGTTTTCAAAGATGGAGAAGCACTTCAAAGAGCCGAAGCCAACTTTCATGGTTGCACATCCAAATAAACTCATGTAGGGCACACCTTCCGTTGCGGTGCCATGCCATTCGGTGCGATTATGTAGGTTTCAGGAGGTGATAGGGAAAACTTCTGTATGAATTTGAGATACTGTCGTTTGAAGAGGTGGTATCGAATCGTAGCATTTTTTCGTTAGGTTGCCAATGGAAACTCAAAATACCCCTTTCAAGGTCGCCGAGTAGCCTTGCCTTGCAGCAATACGTGGAGGTGCTTTACGAACCGACACTATAAAACGAGGCAGAAAGCATTTAATCACGCTTTGAATGATCAAGCTGGTATGTGGACACGTGAAGCCCCTTACAGTCTGTAATAAGATATTTTCCAACTTCTATCGAACGTTCCATCTCGGTCTTCTTAGCTCTGTTGCAAATGGTTGTAGTAAGAGAATAATATTAATTTTAAGAGCCCATTTTTTCGTATGTGCGTTATGTTGCTTCAGTAAAATTTTCGAAAACTTATATGTAATAATTTGGTTTAGCCCAAGTAACTACCAAGTTCTCCAACAAACTATAATATGTATAAAATTTCTAAAGCAAGGCAACAATCGGTATCTACATTAATGCTTCTGTAGTTTCATAATACTGGTGTAAGTTAGATTATTGTTAACACGAACGCACATATATTTGAATGAAATGGTTTTATTAAAAAAAATTGTGAATAAAAGCTTTCGGTTTTTATGCTTAAACTGAAACTCACCTTAATTGGAGAAATGTTGCGTTGCGGTGCCATGCCATTCGGTGCGATTATGTAGGTTTCAGGAGGTGATAGGGAAAACTTCTGTATGAATTTGAGATACTGTCGTTTGAAGAGGTGGTATCGAATCGTAGCATTTTTTCGTTAGGTTGCCAATGGAAACTCAAAATACCCCTTTCAAGGTCGCCGAGTAGCCTTGCCTTGCAGCAATACGTGGAGGTGCTTTACGAACCGACACTATAAAACGAGGCAGAAAGCATTTAATCACGCTTTGAATGATCAAGCTGGTATGTGGACACGTGAAGCCCCTTACAGTCTGTAATAAGATATTTTCCAACTTCTATCGAACGTTCCATCTCGGTCTTCTTAGCTCTGTTGCAAATGGTTGTAGTAAGAGAATAATATTAATTTTAAGAGCCCATTTTTTCGTATGTGCGTTATGTTGCTTCAGTAAAATTTTCGAAAACTTATATGTAATAATTTGGTTTAGCCCAAGTAACTACCAAGTTCTCCAACAAACTATAATATGTATAAAATTTCTAAAGCAAGGCAACAATCGGTATCTACATTAATGCTTCTGTAGTTTCATAATACTGGTGTAAGTTAGATTATTGTTAACACGAACGCACATATATTTGAATGAAATGGTTTTATTAAAAAAAATTGTGAATAAAAGCTTTCGGTTTTTATGCTTAAACTGAAACTCACCTTAATTGGAGAAATGTTTGAAGTCCTTTTGAAATTTATTCAAAAAATCAATGTTGGAAACTTTTTGATAATCTGTCTAAAAAAAAGAATTGTTAGTTAAAAAGCTTTTGGGAGGCCACTTATAACATGCTTTCTTTTAGAAAATTTGTATGAGGTTTTATTTTTACGCTTGATGTGACGAGCCGTTTCGATTACTTCAGCTTATTTTTACACAATTTGTGAACAAACATCAATGCTTTGTAAGCTTAATGTTTGTTTGAGAAAACTTTATTATAGACTTCCTACATGACGTTTACTTTGTTCTTATGAGTTATAAACTATTGAAATCCTGATTGCTAAGCCCGCTTCGTTGCTGTTGGCTTCGTGCATTTGGCCGAATGCATATGTGTTCTGTGGCAGACCGTGGGTCTGTTTTAGGTTTCTGGTGTCCTCGCTCGGGGTGAGCGAGTGAATTTTGGATTTGATTTTTTTTAATATAAAGGGCCAAAAGCCCTTAGATTCTGTGTTAGATCGGTTCGCCCTTCTGCGGTAGGCGTTGGGGTTGGGGAGTGAGTTGAGGTTGTTTCTTGAAAATTGGAAATAAAATAGGCAGAGGTCTTTTACGTTCTTTGGCAGATATCGGATCTGCGTTAGGTTATTGGTTGGCGTCGTTTCGGGTGAACGAGCGCTGGGTTTTTGGTAGATTTCCGATAGGAAGGTGGTATTTGGAATGGTCTCGTTTCGGGTGAATGGGCGCTGGGTTTTTGGTGGATTCCCGATAGGAAGGTGGAATTTGGAATGGAGGGAGAGGAACGGAGGGGTTGTTAGGAGGAGCTCTTGGTCTTCTCGCAATCCATCTCCTCCGTTGGAAGAAGGATCAGTTTGACCAAAGGTCGCCTGACTTGAGCCTTCTGGGTTATGAAGTCGACTACGCGAACTCGGTTATCTTCGCCGGGGTGTACGTTGACGTCTCGACCTAACCTCCATTCGTTGGGATATAGGGTGTCCTCTTTGAGGACAGCGAGATCTCCCACTTTTATATTTTGTTTGGGATGCTTCCACTTCACACGCTTTTGAAGTTCGGATAGATACTCGGTTTTCCATCGCTTGCAGAAAGTGTGATGGAGGGCTTTGAGTTTCTGCCACCGATTGATCATCGAGGCAGAGCTCTCACTAGCATCCGGTTCTGGCTGGGCCAATAGGTGGCTGCACGTGACGAAATGGCCTGGGGTAAGCGGCTCTAGGACGGTTGGGTCCTTGGACGCCGGGCTGAGCGGCCGCGAGTTCAGGCATGGCTCGATCCAGCACAAGAGTATGTGGAATTCCTCAAAGGTGAATTTGTGTGGTGAGGTTATCTTTTTGAAGTGGCTTTTGAAGCATTTCACTCCAGGCTCCCACAGCTCTCCCATGTGGGGCGCGCCCGTAGGGATGAAATTCCACGTGAGTGACTGGTGGCTGTATTTCGAGACAGCGTTGCCTCGGGCTTGTGAAATGAAAGTTTTGAATTCCGATCGTAGGGACCGTGAAGCTCCGACAAAGTTTGTACCGTTGTCGGAGTACACGTTTTTGGGACATCCGCGTCTAGATATAAAACGGGCAAGGGCCGCTAAAAATGGTGGGGTACTGAGGTCAATCGTGGCCTCCAGATGAATTGCTCGTGTGGGAAAACACACGAAGAGGCAAACATTGCCTTTGGATAGTCGAAACCCCCCGCCGCGGTAACTTTTGATGTCGAAGGGTCCGGCGAAGTCGACTCCAGTATTCGTGAATGCCTGAGCCCGTATCAGACGTAACATGAGTTGGTTTTCCCCATGCAGACTTTGTTGATGAAACATTAGGACTGTCAGACGGGATAACCTGCAGTTGTATGGGAGGAGGATTCGGTGGCGTTCATTAGAATCTAAGTCCTGTGACTCCCCGAGTCGCCCTCCTACCCGAATGATGCCATTTTGGTATAAGTAGGGATTAAGTGAGAGTATTGCACTTTTCCCTTCAATTGGTTTTTCGGCTTTCAAATCTTTATATTCTGAACTGTAATGTTGTTTCTGATCGATTTTAATTAAAAGTTGTGTAGTGGCCTTAACTTCATCAGGGGAGATTAAGTGCGACATGACATGGAATGAATTTTTTGTTTCGGGGTGAGTTCTTCGGTAGAATCTCATCACATAGGACAGCACTCGTAAAGCCATTGTTAGGTTAGAAAAGCCTTGGAGAGCATCGGTAGTATGTATGGTTGTCGTTGCGCAGTTCTTCGCTCTCTTTTCCTCTTCGGAGGTGTTGTAATCAGTCTCTTGTTAACCAAATCAGACGCAGATAAACCCCTACTACCTAATCCGCCGGGTTTGATTCCGTGTTGACATGGAGCCAGACTTTATTTCCGACCATGTCTAAAATTTTCGTGATTCTGTTTTCGACGAAAGTGGACCAGGAGCATGGTGGTTTTCTTATCCATACGAGCACTAAGGTTGAGTCTGTCCATAGCCGCAGTTTTACGGATACCACTTCAATGTTCCTAAAAGTGAATTCGGTTATTTCTGCGAGTAGAACTGCCCCACAAAGTTCTAAACGTGGAAGTGAGATAGTCTTCACTGGGGCTATTCGGGTTTTGGCTAGCAAGAGATTTGTGAAAATTTTATCGTCCCTTTTTACGCGCATGTAGATTGCTGCTGCATATGCCTTTTCCGATGCATCGCAAAAGCCATGTATTTCGATGTCGTCCTCTGGCGTAAAGTGGACACATCGCGTTATCTTAATATTACCTATTTCGTGGTACTGTTCGGTGAAGGTTTTCCAACGATCCAAAATATTCGGTGACACGTGTTCATCCCAATCGGAGTCCTCTAACCAAATACTCTGCATAAGTATTTTTGCCACGATGACCATTTGTGCAAACCAACCTAAAGGGTCGAAAAGTTTGGCTATAGCGGATAGCAGGGCGCGTTTTGTGATGTTCTCGCCATTCTCTAAAGCTCCTGCTTTGAAGTAAAACATGTCTGAGTGCGCGTTCCATTGTATTCCCAGTGCACTCACCGAACTAGCCTCTTCGAACGCTAGGAAGTCCTCGCTGAACAAATCCGTTTTGGGGATGGTCTGAAGTATTTCCTCACAATTTGATGTCCACTTGCGCAATGGAAAACCAGCTGAGTGTAATGCTTCGCGAATCTCGTTTCTTGTTTTGATGGTTGACGCTATTGTATGTCCTCCAGATAAAACGTCGTCGACATACATACTCTCTCGTAATATACCTGATGCTATTGGGTCGGTATTTTGTACATCATCAGCCAATTGCAGAAGTGAAGGTATCGCGAGGTAGGGGCGCAGTTTACACCAAATGTGACAGTCTTTATTTCGTACAGACTGATTGGTTCGTTCGGGGATGTTCGATGGATAATTCTTTGAAATTTGGTGTGATTTTCGTTCGCCCAAACTCGATACATCTTTTCGATGTCGCTATTGAAGGCGAAACGGTATAGTCTCCATCGTAAGTTTGTATGGGTAAATTGGCTTGTAGAACTGGGTCTGGGAGGGGAATATCGTTTAAGCTAGTGACATTCGCCGTCGGGCTTGAGGCATTACATACTACGCGTACTTTGGTGGTTGTACTTTCTGTTTTACAACGGCTTGGCGGGGCAGGAAATAATTGTCCGAATCGTCGGATGGTATATTGTTTTTTATGTTCCTCATATGTCGGAGCTTTTCATATTCTGACAACACTCGTACATACTCTTTGCCTAAATCTGGGTTTTTTATTAGCCGCCCCTCATTTTTGAAGAATTGAGAGCATGCGCCCTTCAGTGACGGCCCTAAATTAATATTATTAGGGTAATCCTGCCTGAATGGTACTGACACGGTGTACCTTCCATTCTCACTTCGTTGCGTTGTTTCGTTAAATAATTGTTCGCAATACCTTTCATCTTCATTCAACATTTTCTTTTTGGGCACATTTCCAACCCCCCCAGAAAGCTTTCAGTTGATTGTCCAACGCAACCTCGTTGTAGAAGGACATGATGCTCTTCGTTGGATTCGGTGCTTCGATACGACCGGTTAGTATCCAACCGAACACTGTCTCTTGGGCCAGAGGTGCGTTAAGCACGCCTTTCTTAAGGCCACTTAATATGATTTGGGGATATATGTCTCCGCCAAGTATGAGAACTACGCCTTCGTTCACGTAGAACCTCTTGTCTGCCAAAACCAAGTCTGGGAATGCCTGCATAGTCATTGCGTTGATACGACAGGATGGAAGATTCCCAGTGAGTTTAGCTAGAACGAGATAAGGTGTAGTCAGGCTGAAGCAAGGATCCACTGGTGAACGTAATTCGATGTTGGATGCTTCTTTCGCCTGAGCTGACACCGCATTTGTGATGCCTGAAACCGGGGCATGCATTTTCCTCGCTGGTAAATTGATTCTGCGTATCATTCCTTCAGTTATAAAGAAACATTCAGACCCAGAATCAATTAATGCCCGCGCGGAGAAGTCGGTACCATTATTGTGAATGCGTACGCGAGCAGCTCCTAGCAGCACACCTGTGCTGGAATTGGTAAGGCAGGATTTGAGATTCTGGTTCTTAGAGGAAGGTGGTTGTCCCGAATCCTGTCTTTTCCGTGCCTGTGTCGAAGTTGATGGGGTATTATCCGCATCTTTGAAAGGGTTGTGTACCTCAGTGTGGGAGTGGCATTTGGAACAGTTGTACGAACTGGTGCACCTCGTCACTGTGTGTCCTGGGGATAAACACTTCAGGCAGCCATTTGTGGATTTAACGAATTTAATCCTTTCTACCGGGGTTAACTCGCAAAAGCGTGAACCGTTGCGTAATCTGTGCTCCGTAGATTTGCACATTTTACACATTGATTTTGTTGTTTGCTTGGATACTTTTGTTTGAAAAGCACCAAGTCATTTCGCAGGGGTTTCTGTCGATTGTCGCCACGCGATTGATTTTTGCACTTTAGAAGTGGCATTTCCTGTGAAACCAAACACTGTTTCAAGTGTCTGAAATCGATTAGATAGAAATTTGTCCATATCCTCCCACTTTGATATTTCCGTTTTGTGATCAATGCTCTGCTCCCATAGAGCCAACGTATTCTCTGGTATTTTGTCGAGCATAAATAGGTGATGATAGCATTCCAATTTGAAACATCTATCAGATGGGTTTTTAGGGATGCCAAACAATTATTTATGTCGCGCTGTAAAGTTTTAATTGAGCTGCCGCACTCGCTATCTATCTTTTTCAGGTTAAACAAAATTTGTAGTTGTGAGTTTAGGAAAATCCGTTTATTCTCGTATTTCTCACATACGTTTTTCCAGGCTGTCTCGAAGCCTTCATTTGTCAGGGGACATTTCTTGACGATGTCCTTTGCCTCACCTTGAATCTTTTGGTTAAGGTGGAACAACTTTTCTACTGGGCTTAGGCGACTGTTGTTTTTGTAGATGGCCGTCAACAGGTCACGAAATGTTGGCCAAGACAGGTAGTCGCCCCTGAATACCTCTGTATCGCAAGCTGGCAGGCGGATACTATGTTCACCGGCGCGTTCTTCTTCGGGTAGAACCTCACTATCCTTTTCCTGCTTCAATTTAGCTTGAAGTTCAGCCATGTTAGACATGCATTGCAGGAATACGGCATATGCCGCTTTATGCTTAATCTGATCTTGACCGCTGAAATCTTTTTTGCTTCAAGCGTGTCAGAATCAAGTAACTCATCGAGGGTGGTTTCTTCTTTTCCCCACTTAGCTTGCAATTCTTTTTGCTGTATTGCTATAGTGTGTACTGTGTGCAGAGCCGCACTTATGTCATTAAAGTTGGCCTCGAATTCGATTATTTCATCGGCTAATTTGATGTAAGATTCCATGTTCATGGATGAAAAGTTGTCAACGAATTACAAAAGGGATTTAAAACTGAAAAAACCTGAGCGAATCACAAAACCAACAACTATTAAATTTTGCAAAACTTTATTTATTTCTTTGAATTTGTTTATAAAAGCAGGGAGAAGGGGAGAGCAACAACAATGTGTTTTGAGGGAATAAAGGGGGCCACTCGCCACTTCAAAGTTCAATTTTATTATAAAACAGTGCGCACGCTGATTCTTGTAAAAAATGCGGCGAAAAGTGTAAAAATTTAATATAAATCTTGTGCAAAAATGGACTGTGTAACACAAAATTTATTAGATTAGTGCAAGTTCTAGTGACACCAAGGAAAACTGAAAAATTTCCGCATCGAATGGCGTGAAAACTTTTTTATATGGAAGTGAGTCTATGTGCACCTCTTCCTTGTGCTGTGTCGGGAGAGCCTTACCGCTGGTGGAGGACAGACCAGATAGTCACAATAAATTAAAAAAAACCTTAATATTTCACTTCTTTTTCTCTTCGGCACTAAATTTCTTACACTTTTTGCGTTTAATAAGAAAGCACAACGCGCGCGGCACTGAGAATATCGATTTTATATACGGTTTTATTTATTTTTATAACCAAAAAAAATTGTGACAAGAAATATTGCACGTACTTTGTGGCGATTTGCTGTTCTGGTGATGATGTGGCAAGACGACTTGTAGTGTTGCAGTTGGTTTCAGCTGGCTGTCGCTTGCTCAGTGTTTTACCAAGATGTTGTGTTTATAGCCAGGATTGTATCACCAAGAAAGTGTATGAACTGTTGTGTATCACCAAGATGAGTTGTCTTTGAATTGCACAAAGAGTGTACAACCAAGCGTGTATATTATGTTTTTGTATGGATGTTGACTGTATATAGGCGTTAGTTCCTTGTTACGGGGAGATAGGACCAAATTGAAAAATCTTGCGTGTACATGCATGCACATGAATATGGCGGTGATGGTGTGGGTGGTTATAAATTAAATCGAGTTTCGAGTATCGATTTGCAGAGTTTCATTAGGGGGATCGCAATAAAATGCGAAAAAGTTAGGCATCCTGCCTAAACATATACCTTCTTATTTTCGTCTACGACCCTTTTAAAAATCTTTTATATAAAAGTGGACGTGGTCTTTAACCGATCTCGTGCATTTTTTCTAGAAATATTTCCTGCTATATGCAAAATTTATGTACCCAATTTTATTACGATCCGTTAATTTTTCTTCGAGTTATGGCTCCCGAAACATACAAAATAGCTTAGTCATAAAGGGGCGGTGCCACGCCCGTTTTTTTTAATTTGAAGTTTTCCTTATTTATTGTTATAAATCTACTTGGGAAATGAAATACCATTGATATTAAGCTCTTTTTTGCAAAGATATAGCTTATTTTATTCGTCCACGACCCTTTTAAAAATCTTTTATATAAAAATGGGCGTGGTCCTTAACCGATTTCGTTAATTTTTCTTCAAAGCATTCCTTATGTTTTTTTTTATTTTTATATCAATAATTACTCAAGATATCGCGTTAAGCGACGGACGGACGGATGGACGGACATGGCTCAATCAAATTTTGTTTCGATACTGATGATTTTGATATATGGAAGTCTATATCTATCTCGATTCATTTATACCTGTACAACCAATCATTATCCAATCAAAGTTAATATAGTCTGTGTGTAAAGCACGTCATTTGGTTTCATGATGTGGAAGCACTTTTTGCGATATTGCCAGAGGTTATTAACAGTGACGTGGTAAATGCGATACATTGTAGCCTCCATGTTTTCGCAAAGTTTCAGCATCGCTTGGTTGAGATCTATCCCAATGTTAAATACCAAAAGGATGGTTATAGATATTTTTGATCAAAATGGTCAGCAGGAAATAATAACCACAGAGCATAATAGAGCTCACAGAGCTGCCCAGGAAAATGTTAAACAAATATTGGCGGACTATTTTTTCCCAAAGACGGATAAAAGGGCGAAAGAGGTTGTGTCCAACAGTAGGATATGTTCAAAATCAAAATACGAACGACATCCAAAAAAGCACGTTGTTGCTGCAACACCGATCTCATCTTTTGCCGGAGAAATTTTGCATATTGATATTTTTTCGACTGACCAAAAGTATTCCTTGACTTGCAAAGATAAGTTTTCTAAATTTGCTATTGTGCAAAAAATTGCGTCAAGAACCATAATAGATGTAAAGCCATCAATCTTGTAACTGCTCAATATATTCCCATATGTGACGACGGTGTATTGCGACAATGAAGTCTCTTAATTCTCACACTGTGAAATCTATGCTGATGGACTTAATAATGTGCAAATAGTTAATGCACCTCCTCTACATAGTACCTCTAATGGTCAGGTTGACCGATTCCACAGCACAATAGCTGAAATAGCGAGGTGCTTAAGATTGGAGAGGCATCTAAGTGAGACTGTTGATCTTATTTTGCATGCTATTATAGGGTACAACGAGTCCATTCATTCGGTAACAAATAAAAAACCAATCGATATTCTTCATAATCATTCTGTCAGAGTCACCGAATCAATCCGAGATGGTATCGAGAAGACGCAGGCTTCCAATCTCAAATACCATAATAAAGACCGTCAAAGTAAATCATATAACGCTGGTGACACAGTCTTGGTAAAGGTTGATAGATGACTAAGAAATAAACTTTCTGAGTTATACGTGGAAAAAAGGTTGAAAAAGACCTAGGCACTGGCCCGCCCTGGAATAGGCGCAAACGGAATAGACTTGCCCACGTTAAACTACCTTGGCGCTGAGGGAATAAACTATCTGACGCAGGTTTTCAACATGTCGCTGAAGTTCTTTGTCAATCCCGAATAATGGAAAATGGCAAGGATAATTCCACTACTAAAGCCTGGTAAACCAGCTATAGAAGGAGAGTCATATCGACCGATATCACTCCTTTCGCCATATAGCGAAGACATTGGAAACCGCCTTGCTCTCTCACTTCTACGAAAATTTTCGCCTAGCCACCCACCAACGCGGCTTCCGCAAAATGCACAACAGCACCACCGCGCTCAAACTGTGCAACGAATAGCTTAATGACCAAACTGATAGCTTAAATGAAACTGACTTTCAAAATAATACTGCTATTGCTCGCTAGATATCGTCTTAGTCGTAACTGCTTGACAACTCAAATCAAACTGAATTCTTACTCGCCTGCCCCGCTTTTATAGTTTACGCTGCATACTTCTAGGCTCTTCGATTTCAAGAAGTTAATAGTTAGTTTCGGCTACAAAATCGCCAGCCACAACTACGTGCACAAATTATTGCTCTCTCTTGTGACAACTCAGATAAGATATATGCATGTGTTTGTGCATTGCCGCTCCGCTGCTCGTATACGTACATATGTGTAGACGCAATTATTTATTCGTTTATGTAGATACATAATGATTGAATTATTGATGTGAATGTTTGTAGTTTACAGTCTCTCGCGCATACATAGGCGTATAAGTAAATGCATCTGTGTGTGACATCTTTCGGCTGCCTTATATATGTGTATACATGATTTGATTATTGACGTAAATACTGCTTATCGTGGCCTTGGCATCGCCTTAGTGATGGTATAACTTAGTGATGTTAATATCCGTGACAATATCAAAACACCCTTCCCCACCAGAAGGAGTTACAATCATTTTCTATGCCGACGACTACACGACTATGACATAGGGACCTGGCCCTTCAATTGATGAATTACTTTCTAAAATAAACATATATCTCCCCGATCTTTTTAGTTTCTTTACTTCCGAGCAATTGGCCGGCCGTTCATGAGCTACGCGTCACCAGTTTGGTCGCCTGGTCTTAAAAACACATACTAGAAAATGCTGCAGATCTGTCAAAATACCGCGATCAAAACTGCCCCCGCCTACATAGTGAGGTTAAAGAGCTCAACACTAAAGAGCACAACAAAATTCTGAACAGGCATTGTCACAAACCAGAATATCCCAGCAAACAACTGCTTGATCTAGGCCCGCTTCCACGGGGGTCAAAGGAACATCTCCCTAAGCACTATGACGATATCCGGCACCTGCCAATACAGCGTTTGATCCAGACAAGCATAAGTAGGCTCTAAGCCAAACACACATAGAATCGGTAAACGCTTTTGAGGACGCTCCCGGTGAACCCTGTTATTAAATGCAATATCCTACCCTTGCAGAAGTATAAAATACATTATCCAGAGAGACACGAGTCACCCTGGGCCAACTTCGTTCTGGATACTGTAACAGGTTAAACTCTTACTTGTCCAGAATCAAACATGACACACGTAATATATGTCCTACATATGATGTGTCCCCACATGACACAAAGCATTTTTTCAATTGTAATGTGGAACCTACGCCGCCAACACCAATCTCCCTATGGTCCGTCCCTGTTGAAACTGCCAGTTTCCTTGAACTCCAGTTAGAGGATTTTGATAATAATTTGTGAGTGGTCTTGCCCATTGAATGGGGTGAAGCACTGTTAACACAACAACAGCGAGGGCGCTAGTCAGGAAAGGCTGACTTTAAACATGTGGCAGCTCGAAAGAAAATAATCGCAACCAATCTTCAGCAACCCTGCTTCAACCTTGAGCGCAACAGTCAAGTACTCAGTTGGGTCAGAGAGATTTAACAGCGAGCTGCCTAACTTAATATATATATTTTTCAATTAATTAATTTTCACACATCATTCATTAACTCTTTTAAATAATTAATCACTATTATTAAATGTATTATAATTAAACATGGTTTCGTCATTTCATTCCAAAATACGGTATTCCTGATATATTAAAGAACGCGGAATACAGGGCGAGGAAATGTAAATTATTTATTTTCTACAATATGCAGAGAAAGTACAGTCGGAAATATATAGAGTAGGATAAAAAAAGCTGGTACCCCTGACGTTGACGATTTTCAGAAATTACAGATGAGACAGGACGTCCTCGTTGACTCCAATAATAGGCAGTTTAAACAAAATCATTTCTTCTCAAAACAAATCGTTAGTAGCTACAGAAAATTTATTTGGAATGATTTTGGCCAGAAACAGAATAATAATTGTTGAATTGCAAAATGTCATAACTGCTTTACTTTTGGCCAAACTTAATTTAGTTAGTCCAGTAATATTAGGTAACACTGATATAACAAAAACAAGTAACGAAGGTTAAGTTCGGGTGTAACCGAACATTACATACTCAGTTGAGAGCTATGGTGGCAACATAAGGGAAAATAACCATGTAGGAAAATGAACCGAGGGTAACCCTGGAATGTGTTTCTATGACATGTGTATCAAATGAAAGGTATTAAAGAGTATTTTAAGACGGAGTGGGCCATAGTTATATAGGTGGACGCCATTTAGGGATATCGCCATAAAGGTGGATCAGGGTTGACTCTAGAATTTGTTTGTACGATATGGGCATCAAATGAAAGGTGTTAATGAGTATTTCAAAAGGGCGTGGGCCTTAGTACTATAGGTGGACGCCTTTTCGAGATATTGCCATAAAGGTGGACCAGGGGTGACGCTAGAATTTGTTTGTACCATATGGGTATCAAATGAAAGGTGTTAATGAGTATTTTAAAAGGGCTTGGGCCTTAGTTCTATAGGTGGACGCCTTTTCGGAATATCGTTATAAAAGTGAACCAGGATTGACTCTAGAATGCGTTTGTACAATATGGGTATCAAACGAAAGGTGTTAATAAGTGTTTTAAAAGGGAGTGGGCCTTAGTTCTATGGGTGGACGCCTTTTCGGGATATCGCCATAAACGTGGACCAGGGGTGACTCTAGAATGCGTTTGTACAATATGGGTATCAAATGAAAGGTGTTAATGAGTATTTTAAAAGGGCGTGGGCCTTAGTTCTATAGGTGGACGCCTTTTCGAGATATCGCCATAAAGGTGGACCAGGGGTGACTCTAGAATGCGTTTGTACAATATGGGTGTCAAACGAAAGGTATTAATGAGTATTTTAAGAGGGCGTGGGCCTTAGTTCTATATGTGGACGCCTTTTCGAGATATCGCCACAAAGGTGGACCAGGGGTGACTCTAGAATGTGTTTGTACGATATGGGTATCAAATGAAAGGTGTTAATGAGTATTTTAAAAGGGCGTGGGCCTTAGTTCTATAGGTTGACGCCTTTTCGAGATATCGCCACAAAGGTGGACCAGGGGTGACTCTAGAATGTGTTTGTACGATATGGGTATCAAATGAAAGGTGTTAATGAGTATTTTAAAAGGGAGTGGGCCTTAGTTCTATAGGTGGACGCCTTTTCGGAATATCGTTATAAAAGTGGACTAGGTTTGACTCTAGAATGCGTTTGAACAATATGGGTATCAAACGAAAGGTGTTAATAAGTGTTTTAAAAGGGACTTGGCCTTAGTTCTATGGGTGGACGCCTTTTCGGGATATCGCCATAAACGTGGACCAGGGGTGACTCTAGAATGCGTTTGTACAATATGGGTATCAAATCAAAGGTGTTAATGAGTATTTTAAAAGGGCGTGGGCCTTAGTTCTATAGGTGGACGCCTTTTCGAGATATCGCCATAAAGGTGGACCAGGGGTGACTCTAGAATTTGTTTGTACGATATGGGTATCAAATGAAAGGTGCTAATGATTATTTTAAAAGGGCGTGGGCCTTAGTTCTATAGGTGGACGCCTTTTCGAGATATCGCCATAAAGGTGGACCAGGGGTGACTCTAGAATTTGTTTGTACGATATGGGTATCAAATGAAAGGTGTTAATGAGTATTTTAAAAGGGCGTGGGCCTTAGTTCTATAGGTGGAAGCGTTTTCGAAATATCGCCATAAAGGTGAACCAGGGGTGACTCTACAATTTGTTTGTACGATATGGGTATCAAATGAAAGAT
The DNA here is from genome assembly GCF_040869045.1 of Eurosta solidaginis. Taxonomy (NCBI): domain Eukaryota; kingdom Metazoa; phylum Arthropoda; class Insecta; order Diptera; family Tephritidae; genus Eurosta; species Eurosta solidaginis. The sequence goes on from NC_090324.1 coordinate 192,768,051, forward strand.
GTTAACGAGTATTTTAAAAAGGAGTGGGCCTTAGTTCTATATGTGGACGCCTTTTGGAGATATCGCCATAAACGTGGACCAGGGGTGACTCTAGAATGTGTTTGTACGATATGGGTATCAAATTAAAGGTATTAATGAGGGTTTTAAAAGGGAGTGGCCCTTAGTTGTATATGTGAAGGCGTTTTCCAGATATCGACCAAAATGTGGACCAGGGTGATCCAGAACATCATCTGTCGGGTACCGTTAATTTATTTATATATGTAATACCACGAACAGTATTCCTTCCAAGATTCCAAGGGCTTTTGATTTTGCCCTGCAAAACTTTTTCATTTTATTCTACTTAATATGGTAGGTGTCACAACCATTTTACCAAGTGTTTTTCTAAAGTTATATTTTGCGTCAATAGACCAATACAATTACCAAGTTTCATCCCTTTTTTCGTATTTGGTATATAATTATGGCATTTTTTTCATTTTTCGAAATTTTCGATATCGAAAAAGTGGGCGTGGTCATAGTCGGATTTCGGCCATTTTTTACACCAATACAAAGTGAGTTCAGATAAGTACGTGAACTGAGTTTAGTAAAGATATATCGATTTTTGCTCAAGTTATCGTGTTAACGGCCGAGCGGAAGGACAGACGGTCGACTGTGTATAAAAACTGGGCGTAGCTTCAGCCGATTTCGCCCTTTTTCACAGAAAACAGTTATCGTCCTAGAATCTAAGCCTCTATAAAATTTCACAAGGATTGGTAAATTTTTGTTCGACTTATGACATTAAAAGTATCCTAGACAAATTAAATGAAAAAGGGCGGAGCCACGCCCATTTTGAAATTTTCTTTTATTTTTGTATTTTGTTGCACCATATCATTACTGAAGTTGAATGTTGGCATAAAATACTTATATACTGTAAACATATTAACTTTTCTTTTAAAATTTGAATTTAAAAAAAAAAAAAAATTTTTAAAGTGGGCGTGGTCGTTCTCCGATTTTGCTAATTTTTAGTAAGCAGATATATAGTAATAAGGGTAACGTTCTTGCCAAATTTCATCATGATATCTTCAACGACTGCCAAATAACAGCTTGCAAAACTTCTAAATTACCTTCTTTTAAAAGTGGGCGGTGCCACGCCCATTGTCCAAAATTTTACTATTTTTCTATTCTGCGTCATAAGTTCAACTAACTTACCAAGTTTCATCGCTTAATCCGTATTTGGAAATGAATTATCGCACTTTTTCGATTTTTCGAAATTTTCGATATCGAAAAAGTGGGCGTGGTTATTGTCCGATATCGTTCATTTTAAATAGCGATTTGAGATGAGTGCCCAGGAACCTACATACCAAATTTCATCAAGATACATCAAAATTTACTCAAGTTATCGTGTTAACGGACAGACGGACGGACGGACGGACGGACATGGCTCAATCGAATTTTTTTTCGATACTGATGATTTTGATATATGGAAGTCTATATCTATCTCGATTCCTTTATACCTGTACAACCAACCGTTATCCAATCAAAGTTAATATACTCTGTGAGCTCTGCTCAACTGAGTATAATAATGAATGAGCAGTCAACAAATGTAACTAAAATAGACATATTGGGGATGTCAAAAATTACGGTTGTTCAAAATATCAATAGTTTATACTCCATAATAAAATATTCAATACCTAACATTATATGTAAGAAACTTACCATATTCGCCGTGCCACATCAAAACCGAGTTCCAAATTATGAAGATATCAATACCGTAGCAGAGTGCGGAAAGACGGCCCATGCTGTTCAGTGTGAAAAATCCACGTTTGCAACATTCTGCAAAATGTTGAACATAAACACCTGTGGACAACAGTTAGTCTCGGGTCTAAAAGTTAACTGCTCAAACATACCAAATCATAACAGAGGCATAAACGAAATCGATAACGGAATCATTATTATCATCAATGGTACAGTTGAAATAGTGGGCGAAAGTGGTAATGGAAAACTTGTTACAGGTACATATTTAGTATCCTTTGGAACACTGCTATATACCTGTTATATGGCAACCCTTTAGCTATAAGTTCTCAAACTGTAATATTACAATGAAACTAACAATAAATCAGTTTGATACACGCGAGCAAGCGAATAACACATGGCTCAGCCGGTATAAAAACTAATGGTGAAAACAAGAAGTGAAACAAAAAGTACGATAAAATCCGAGGATTCTAAGGAGAGCGAAGAGTATTAAGAAGCAGATACCGAATTGGCTACAAATAATATAAGTAATTTTGACGTCCGGAGGGCAGAACCATTAAGACTCGATGGTAATGTGGCCGAAAACTGGCGCGTTTTTAAACAAAATTTTTAGATTTATGCTATTGCGATTGAATTGGATGGCAGGAAAGATCCACAGAAGGTGGGAATATTTTTAAACGCCTGCGGAGCGGAAACAATAGAAAGTTTTAATACATTAGATTTGTCTGATGCGGACAAGAAAATTTACAAAACGGTATTTGAAGCTTTTGAAAACTATTGCACACCAAAGAAAAACGAGGTGTATGAAGCGTTCATGTTTAATTCGAGACGGCAAGAGGAAAACGAGCCCTTTGACTCATACTTGTTAGATTTGCGTAAATTGGTAAAAAATTGTGGATATGCTGACGCAGATAGGATGATTCATGAAAATATAGTTACGGGCACAAACAGTAATAGACTCCGTAAAAAATTACTTGAACAAAAAGATTTGACTATACCTAAAGCAGGGGAAATGGCAAGGGCAGCCGAAATAGTAGAAAAACATGCAAATGATATGCAAAAACAAAATAAGAGCACTTCAGTAGATGCTGTTAACGCAAAGTCTAAACAGCGCGCAAATTACGGCAGAGGGCATTCCAATGCCCTTGGAACAAGTAGCGAAAAAAGAACAGAAAAGCCGGCAAGCAAAGAGAGCGGTGAGCGAATATTAACATGCAAATTTTGTAAAGGTACACACGAAATTAGAAAATGTCCAGCATTTGGGCAAAAATGCAACAACTGTGGACGTTACAATCACTTTAGCATTGCTTGTTATGCTTCAAAAGTTCACGAGTTAAGAGAGCCCACTATGCAAGCAGACGGAGACGACGAAATCGTTTTACATGACATTGCTGGGTCATTTTTTCATCGAATGAGATGGTATGAGAAGATTCGCGTTAATGATTTTTTACTCAATTTTAAGCATTTGCTGTCATCGACATTAATTTTGAGCCTCTTTTAGGACTTGAAGCATGTGAACGTTTATACTTGATAAAAAGAGTTAACTCAATTGAACAAACAACAAAAGAGCAATTTATTACAAAAACCGAGACGTTTTTGAGGGTTTGGGATGTTTGTACAAAACCTGGAAATGAAAGTGAAAGCAGGTTCGATTCCAATTGTCAAGCCAGCAAGACGAATCCCATTATCATTGAAGTCACGTGTGCTAAAAGAACTTAGTGAAATGGTTCAGCGTGAAATAATTGAACCAGCGGATGGTCCAGTCGAACAAGCATCGAATTTGATAATTGTTGAAAAAAATCAGGCAAGCTTCGCCTATGTATTGACCCACAAAATCTAAATACCGATATTTTACAGGAAAATCATACAATTCCAACATTTGAGTCAATATCTGCACAGACTGCTAACAAAAAATATTTCATATTTCATATTTCGTGGTGCATTGGACAACCTTCTACGCCCATACAAAGCGATCGTCAATTAAGATATATCATTACGCGAAAAGGATATCGATGCCGAATTAATGACGACTTCAGCAGCACGGAAATAGATCAATTATCTACACCCGAACTGAGTGAGAACGTTGGCGGTAGTGTCGACCAAGCTGGACCACCGCAGGCGCAACGGAATTCTGGGCTAAGTGGCATGTTTAATTTTATGAAGAAAACAAATAAATTCGTGAACACGCTACGGATGGTGTTGGTAGTGCTGGTGCTGCCTATTTGAATGAGCTACCCAAGTACGGAGTTGAGGTATGTAATTGTTTAACAAGCGACCGCTCCGGCAATGAAGCGAATAAAATTTTCAGGTTATGGTACAAACAAAAACCTTGTCCTGTGTGGTAAAGGGTCGGCTTGGACGACTATGCTGTCGCCAACTGTCCTGCGTTTATTGGTTGCATGTTGTGTCCTCAACAAATGGGGTATGGATCTCTGGTATGGTTGTTGCCCTCGGTTATAGTGCTACATAACGGGATTTAATGCTGATGTTCATCGTGCTCTAATTTCGTGCTTTTGATGTGAGCCTATTATAAATATGTATTTATTAATTTAACGTCCCTTGTAAATTTTAAAATATACGCCAACCTCGAAATCTAGTTCTGTCGAACGTAGTGCGTCTGGTGATAGTAATTTTGCACATACAGAAAGGTCGTGACCCAGCCTCATCCGCCCGAAATGAAGCAGAATCTGAACCTTTCCAATTTTTTTTTGTAATTTGAGAAAACGCCTTAGTAACCATTTCCCGCAAAAAAAATTCTCAACCACTATTACCATCGTTATGCGAAGGATTGCGTTTTGACATAATTAAACAGAAACCTGTGCATCCCAACAGACATCTGATTGATGAGCCAGCACCGCCTAGGCGCTTAAGGAATCATCTCCGTAAGCATTTTGAGGAAATACCTGAGAACCCAGCCGTATGAAGCGAAAAAACACAAGCAGGTCCTTGGTGAACTCCACAAGCAGGCGTCGGACCTTTATGCCGGGAATTGCCCTGTGAATCCAGTACTCAAAGAAAAGTATCCAAAACTCGCGGAAGAGGAACGCATACTCCCCAGGGAAACGCGAGTCTCTGCGGCTCAACTTCGTTCTGGATACTGTAACAGGTTAAACTCTTACCTATCCAGAATCAACCCCGACATACAAAATGTATGCCCCGCTTGCAATGTGTCCCCACATGACACCAACCATCTCTTTAATTGTAATTTGGAACCAACGCCTCTAACACCCCTTCCCTTATGGTCCACCCCTGTTGAAACAGCAAGTTTCCTTGGACTCCCGTTAGAGGATATTGATGACAATCTGTGATCGGTCGCGGCTGTTAGGTGGGGCAAAGCACTGCTACAACAACAACAACATAATTAAAAGGTGCAACAGTCTTCCTAGATCTCCTCAAATAATATCACAGAAAGTGTGACCGAATCAGTTTTCAAAGATGGAAAAGCACTTCAAAGAGCCGAAGCCAACTTTCATGGTTGCACATCCAAATAAACTCAGGTAGGGCACACCTTCCGTTGCGGTGCCATGCAATTCGGTGCGAGTATGTAGGTTTCAGGAGGTGACAGGGAAAACTTCTGTATGAATTTGAGATACTGTCGTTTGAAGAGGTGGTTTCGAATTGTTGCATTTTTTCGTTATGTTACCAATGGAAACTCAAAATACCCCTTTCAAGGTCGCCGATTAGCCTTGCCTTACAGCAATACGTGGAGGTGCTTTACGAACCGACACTATAAAACTAGGCAGAATGCATTTAATCACTCTTCGAATGATCAACCTGGTATGTGGACACGTCAAGCCCTTTGCAGCCTGTAATAAGATATTTTCTAAATTCTATCGAACGTTCCATTTCGGTCTTCTTAGTTCTGTTGCAAATGGTTGTAGTAAGAGAATAATATAAATTTTTAGAGCCCATTTTTTCGTATGTGCGATATGTTGCTTCAGTAAAATTTTCGCAAACTTATATGTAATAATTTTGTTTAGCCCAAGTAACTACCAAGTTCTCCAACAAACTATAATATGTATAAAATTTCTAAAGCAAGGCAACAATCAGTATCTACATTAATGCTTCTGTAGTTTCATAATACTGGTGTAAGTTAGATTATTGTTAACACGAACGCACATATTTATGAATGAAATGGTTTTATTAAAAAAAATTGTGAACAAAAGCTTTCGGTTTTTATGCTTAAACTGAAACTCACATTAATTGGAGAAATGTTTGAAGTCCTTTTGAAATTTATTCAAAAAATCAATGTTCGAAACTTTTTGATAATCTGTCTAAAAAAAAGAATTGTTAGTTAAAAAGGCTTTTGGGAGGCCACTTATAACATGCTTTCTTTTAGAAAATTTGTATGAGGTGTTATTTTTACGCTTGCTATGACGAGCCGTTTCGATTACTTCAGCTTATTTTTACACAATTTGTGAACAAACATCAACGCTTTGTACGCTTAATGTTTGTTTGAGAAAACTTTATTATAGACTTCCTACATGACGTTTACTTTGTTCTTATGAGTTATAAACTATTAAATTCCTGATTGCTAAGCCCGCTTCGGTGCTGTTGGCTTCGTGCATTTGGCCGAGTGCATATGTGTTCTGTGGCAGACCGTGGGTCTGTGTTAGGTTTCTGGTGTCCTCGCTCGGGGTGAGCGAGTGAATTTTGGGTTTGATTTTTTTTTAATATAAAGGGCCGAAAGCCCTTAGATTCTGTGGCAGATCGGTTCGCCCTTCTGCGGTAGGCGTTGGGGTTGGGGAGTGAGTTGGGGTTGTTTCTTGAAAATTGGAAATAAAATAGGCCGAGGTCTTTTACGTTCTTTGGCAGATATCGGATATGCGTTAGGTTATTGGTTGGCCTCGTTTCGGGTGAACGAGCGCTGGGTTTTTGTAGATTTCCGATAGGAAGGTGGTATTTGGAATGGTCTCGTTTCGGGTGAATGGGCGCTGGGTTTTTGGTGGATTCCCGATAGGAAGGTGGAATTTGGAATGGAGGGAAAGGAACGGAGGGGTTGTTAGGAGGAGCTCTTGGTCTTCTCGATATCCATCTCTTCCGTTGGAAGAAGGATCAGTTTAACCAAAGGTCGCCTGACTTGACCCTTCTGGGTTATGAGGTCGACTACGCGAACGCGGTTATCTTCGCCGGGGTGTACGTTGACGACTCGACTTAACCTCCATTCGTTGGGAGATAGGGTGTCCTCTTTGAGGACAGCGAGATCTCCCACTTGTATATTTTGTTTAGGATACTTCCACTTCACACGCTTTTGAAGTTCGGATAGATATTCGGTTTTCCATCGCTTGCAGAAAGTGTGATGGAGGGCTTTTAGTTTCTGCCACAGATTGATCATCGAGGCAGACCTCTCACTAGCATCCGGTTCTGGCGGGGCCAATAGGTGGCTGCACGTGAGGAAATGGCCTGGGGTAAGCGGCTCTAGAACGGTTGGGTCCTTGGACGCCGGGCTGAGCGGCTGCGAGTTCAGGCATGGCTTGATCCAGCACAAGAGTGTGTGAAATTCCTCAAAGGTGAATTTGTGTGGTGAGGATATCTTTTTGAAGTGGCTTTTGAAGCTTTTCACTCCAGCCTCCCACAGCCCTCCCATGTGGGGCGCGCCCGTAGGGATGAAATTCCACGTGAGTGACTGGTGGCTGTATTTCGAGACAGCGTTGTCTCGGGCTTGTGAAATGAGGGTTTTGAATTCCGATCGTAGGGATCGTGAAGCTCCGACAAAGTTTGTACCGTTGTCGGAGTACACGTTTTTGGGACATCCGCGTCTAGATATAAAACGGGCAAAGGCCGCTAAAAATGGTGGGGTACTGAGGTCACTCGTGGCCTCCAGATGAATTGCTCGTGTGAAAAAACACACGAAAAGGCAAACATTGCCTTTGGATAGCCGACACCCCACTTTTGACGTCGAAGGGTCCGGCGAAGTCGACTCCAGTATTCGTGAATGCCTGAGCCCGTATCAGACGTAACATGAGTTGGTTTTCCCCATGCAGACTTTGTTGATGAAACATTAGGACTGTCAGACGGGATAACCTGCAGTTGTATGGGAGGAGGATTGGGTGGCGTTCATTAGAATCTAAGTCCTGTGACTCCCCGAGTCGCCCTCCTACCCGAATGATGCCATTTTGGTATAAGTAGGGATTAAGTGAGAGTATTGCACTTTTCCCTTCAATTGGTTTTTCGGCTTTCAAATCTTTATATTCTGAACTGTAATGTTGTTTCTGATAGATTTTAATTAAAAGTCGTGTAGTGGCCTTAACTTCATCAGGGGAGATTATGTGCGACATTGCATGGAATGAATTTTTTTGTTCCGGGGTGAGTTCTTCGGTAGAATCTCATCACACACGCAGCACTCGTAAAGCCATTGGTAGGTCGGAAAAGCGTTGGAGAGCATCGGTAGTATGTATGGTTGTCGTAGCGCGGGTCTTCGGTCTCTTTTCCTCTTCGGAGGTGTTGTAATCAGTCTCTTGTTTTGGCCATTGGGAAGTGTCTTCTTGTAACCAAGAAGGTCCCTGCCACCACAACGAATTGTTAACCAAATCAGACGCAGATAAACCCCTACTACCTAAATCCGCTTGATTTGATTCCGTGTTGACATGGAGCCAGACTTTATTTCCGACCATGTCTAAAATTTTCGTGATCCTGTGTGCGACGAAAGTGGTGGTTTTCCTATCCATGCGAGCACTAAGGTTGAGTCTGTCCATAGCCGCAGTATTACGGATACCATTTCAATGTTCCTAAAAATGGATTCGGTTATTTCTGCGAGTAGAACTGCCCCACAAAGTTCTAAACGTGGAAGTGAGATAGTCTTCACTGGGGCTACTCGGGTTTTGGCTAGCAAGAGATTTGTAAAAATTTTATAGCCCCTTTTTACGCGTATGGAACTCATTACCTAATTTTATTAAAAATGAGCCCAATGCATCGCGCTTTAAATTGGCTTTGTCTGAATTTTTTGATATACGAAAAACACTATTCTAGCTATTTTCTCGAATCTACATTGTCTATTTCTGTTATTTCTTTTATATTAATACAAATATTGTTATACTCACATTACTGGATTGTACACGTATCCAAATATCGATGTACTTTAAGAGACAATAGTCTCACTTGTACAAATGTGTTAAATAAATTGAATTGAATTGAATGTAGATTGCTGCTGCATATGCCTTTTCCGATGCATCGCAAAAGCCATGTATTTCGATGTCGTCCTCTGGCGTAAAGTGGACCCATCGCGGTATCTTAATGTTACCTATTTCGTGGTACTACTCGGTGAAAGTTTTCCAACGATCCGAAATATTCGGCGACACGGGTTCATCCCAATCGGAGTCCTCTAACCAAATACTCTGCATAAGTATTTTTGCCACGATGACCATTGATGCAAGCCAGCCTAAAGGGTCGAAAAGTTTGGCTATAGCGGATAGGAGGGCGCGTTGGTGATGTTCTCGCCATTCTCTAAAGCTCCTGCTTTGAAGTAAAACATGTCTGAGTGCGCGTTCCATCGTATTCCCAGTGCCTTCACCGAACTAGCCTCTTCGAACGCTAGGAAGTCCTTGCTGAGCAAATCCGTTTTGGGGATGTCCTGAAGAATTTCCTCACAATTCGATGTCCATCGTAAGTTAGTATGGGTAAATTGGCTTGTAGAACTGGGCCTTGGAGGAGAACATCGTTTAAGCTAGTGCCATTCGCCGTCGGGCTCGAGGTATTACATACTACGCGTACTTTGGTGGTTGTACTTTCTGCTTTTACAACGGCTTGGTGGGGCAGGAAATAATTGTCCGAATCGTCGGATCGTACGTTGTTTTTTATTTTCCTCATATGTCGGAGCGTTTCATATTCTGACAACACTCGTACATACTCTTTGCCTAAATCTGGGTTTTTTATTAGCCGCCCCTCATTTCTGAAGAATTGAGAGCATGCGCGCTTCAGTGACGGTCTTAAATTAATATTATTACGGTAATCCTGCCTGAATGGTAGTGACACGGTGTACCTTCCATTCTCACTTCGTTGCGTTGTTTCGTTAAATAATTGTTCGCAATACCTTTCACCTTCATTCAATATTTTATTTTTGGGCACATTTTCAACCTCCCAGAAAGCTTTCAGTTGATTGTCCAACGCAACCTCGTTGTAGAAGGACATGATGCTCTTCGTTTGATTCGGTACTTCGATACGACCGGTTAGTATCCAACCGAACACTGTCTCTTGGGCCAGAGGTGTGTTAAGCACGCTTTTCTTAAGGCCATTTAATATGATTTGGAGATATATGTCTCCGCCAAGTATGAGGACTATGTCTTCGTTGACGTAGAACCTCTTGTCTACCAAAACCAAGTCTGGGAATGCCTGCAAAGTCATTGCGTTGATACGGCAGGATGGAAGATTCCCAGTGAGTTAAGCTAGAACGAGGAGGCATGCATTTCCTTGCATGATTCTGCGTTTCAGTCTTTCAGTTATAAAGGAACATTCAGATCCAGAATCAATTAATGCCCACGCGGAGAAGTCGGTACCATGATGGTGAATGTGCACGCGAGCAGTTCCTAATAGCACACCTCTGCTGGAATTGGCATGGCAGGATTTGACATTCTGGTTCGTAGAGGAAGGTGGTTGTCCCGACTCCTGTCTTTTCCGTACCTGTGTCGAAGTTGATGGGGTATTATCCGCATATTTGAAAGGGTTGTGTACCGCAGTTTTCTGAAATGTATCCGCATGCAGGAGCGTGTGGTGACGAGAGTGGCATTTGGAACAGTTGTATGAACTGGGGCACCTCGTCACTGTTTGTCCTGGGGATAAACAGTTCCGGCAGCCATTTGTGGATTTAACAAATTTAATCCTTTCTACCGGGGTTAAATCGCAAAAGCGTGAACAGTAGCGTAATCTGTGCTCCGTAGATTTGCACATTTTACACATTGATTTTGTTCTTTTCTTGGATAATTTTGTTTGAAAAGCACCAAGTCGATTGTCGCGACACGCTTGATTTTTGCACTTTAGAAGTGGCATTCCCTGTGAAACCAGACACTGTTTCAAGTGTGTGAAATCGATTAGATAGAAATTTGTCCATATGTCCCACTTGGATATGTCCGTTTTGTGATCAATGCTCTGCTCCCATAGAGCCAACGTATTCTCTGGTAATTTTGTCGAGCATAAATAGGTGATGATAGCATCCCAATTTGGGTTTTTAGGAATGCCAAACAATTATTTATGTCGCGCTGTGAAGTTTTAATTGAGCTGCCGCACTCGCTATCTATCTTTTTCAGATTAAACAAAATTTGTAGTTGTGCGTTTAGGAGAATCCGTTTATTCTCGTATCCCTCACATAGGTTTTTCCAGGCTGCCTCGAAGCCTTCATTTGTCAGGGAACATTTCTTGACGATGTCCTTTGCCTCACCTTGAATCTTTTGGTTAAGGTGGAACAACTTTTCCACTGGGCTTAGGCGACTGTTGTTTTTGTAGATGGCCGTGAACAGGTCACGAAATGTTGGCCAAGACAGGTAGTCGCCCTTGAATACCTCTGTATCGCAAGCTGGCAGGCGGTTAGTATGTTCACGGACGCATTCTCCTTCGGGTCGAACGTCACTATCCTTTTCCTGCTTCAATTTAGCTTGAAGTTCAGCCATGTTAGCCATGCATTGCAGGAATACGACATATGCCGCTGAAATCTTTTTTGCTTCAAGCGTGTCAGAGTCAAGTAACTCATCGAGGGCGGTCTCTTCTTTTTCCCACTTAGCTTGCAACTCTTTTTGCTGTATTGCTATAGTGTATACTGTGTGCAGAGCCGCACTTATTTCATTAAAGTTGGCCTCGAATTCGATTATTCGATAAGCCAATTTGATGTACGCTTCCATGTTAATGGATGAAAAGTTGTGAACGAATTACAAAAGGGCTTTAAAACTGAAAAAATCTGAGCGAATCACAAATCCAACAACTATTAAATTATGAAAAAAACTTTATTTATTTCTTTGAATTTGTTTATAAAAGCAGGGAGAAGGGGAGAGCAACAACAATGTGTTTTGTGGGAATAAAGGGGGCCACTCGCCACGTCAAAGTTCAATTTTATTATAAAACCGTGCGCACGCTGATTCTTGTAGAAAACGCGACGAAAAGTGTAAAAATTGAATAAAAATCTTGTGCAAAAAAGGACTGTGTAACAAAAAATTTATTAGATTATTGCAATTTCTAGTGACACCAAGGAAAACTGAAGAATTTCCGCATCGAATGCCGTGAAAATTTTTTTATATGGAAGTGGGGCTATGTGCACCTCTTCCTTGTGCTGTGTCCGGAGAGCCTTATCGCTGGTGGAGGGACAAACCAGATACTCACAATAAACGAAAAAAAAACCTTAATATTTCACTTCTTTTTCTTTTCGGCACTAAATTTCTTACACTTTTCGCGTTTAATAACAAATCACTACGCGCGCGGCACTGAGAATATCGATTTTATACACGGTTTTATTTATTTTGCAACCAAAAAAAAATTGTGGCAAGAAATATTGCACTTACTTTGTGGCGATTTGCTGTTCTGGTGATGATGTGGCAAGATGACTTGTGGTGTTGCAGTTGGTTTCAGATGGCTGTCGCTCGCCCGTTTTTTTTAAATTTGAAGTTTTCCTTATTTATTGTTTTAAAAATCGTTTATATAAAAGTGGGCGTGGTCCTTAACCGATTTCGTTAATTTTTCTTCAAAGCATTCCTTATGTTTTTTTTTATTGTTCTGGCAAAGATTCAGCATCGCTTGGTTGAGCTTTATCCCAATGTTAAATTCCGCCATACCAAAAGGATGTTTATAGATATTTTTGATCAAAATGGTCAGCAGGAAATAATAACCACAGAGCATAATAGAGCTCACAGGAAAATGTTAAACAAATATTGGCGTACTATTTTTTCCCAAAGACGGATAAAAGGGCAAAAGAGGTTGTGTCCAACAGTAGGATATTTTCAAAATCAAAATACGAACGACATCCAAAAAAGCATGTTGTTGCTGCAACACCGATCTCATCTTTTGTCGGAGAAATTTTGCATATTGATATTTTTTCGACTGGCCAAAAGTATTACTTGACTTGCAAAGGTAAGTTTTCTAAATTTTCTATTGTGCAAAAAATTGCGTTAAGAACCATAATAGATGTAAAGCCATCAATCTTGCAACTGCTCAATATATTCCCATATGTAACGACGGTGTATTGCGACAATGAAGTCTCTTAATTGTCACACTGTGAAATCTATGCTGATGGACTTAATAATGTGCAAATAGTTAATGCACCTCCACTACATAGTACCTCTAATGGTCAGGTTGACCGATTCCACAGCACAATAGCTGAAATAGCGAAGTGCTTGAGATTGGAGAGGAATCTAAGTGAGACTGTTGATCTTGTTTTGCATGCTACTATAGAGTATAACGAGTCCATTCATTCGGTAACAAATAAAAAACCAATCGATATTCTTCATAATCATTCTGTCAGAGTCACCGAATCAATCCGAGATGGTATCGAGAAGACGCAGGTTTCCAATCTCAAATACCATAATAAAGACCGTCAAAGTAAATCATATAACGCTGGTGACACGATGATGACACGAAGATGACTAAGAAATAAACTTTCTGAGTTATACGTGGAAAAAAGGTTGAAAAAGACCTAGGCACTGGCCCGCCCTGGAATAGGCGCAAACGGAATAGACTTGCCCACGTTAAACCACCTTGGCGCTGAGGGAATAAACTATCTGACGCACGTTTCCAACCTGTCGCTGAAGTTTTTTGTCATTCCCGAATAATGGAAAATGGCAAGGATAATTCCACTACTAAAGCCTGGTAACGAGCCCGGGGTATCCTCAGGCGAATGGGTTTGCAGAAAGGTATGTGGCGATTGCCAAAAATTTAATAAGAAAGTCACAAGAGAGCAATGGCGAACTTTGGTTAGCAATACGCGAATATCGTAACACTCCATTAAAAGACATAAATGCATCGCCAACAGAGCTTCTAATGAGCAGAAAAACGCGCATTCTCGTATTAGGAAAAACAGATGTGTTTCGACCACAATTGGTGCCCAATATACAACCAAATATAAAAGCCAAAAATAAGATATCAAAACGGTACTACGATCGCAATGTAAGGCCGGAGCAGTCATTCCTTGAAGGGGAAGAAGTGTGGTATCAGCATCAGAAAAAAGGTTGGATAAGAGCAACAGTTATCAGTATCTGTAATGAGCCACGATCGTATTGGATTCGCATAGAGGATGGTACTGTTCTCCGAACAAACTCGAAATGGTTGCGCAAACGAGTTTGCGTCTAATATAAGTTCCTATATTTTACTAAATATTATAATGATTACCAAGTTTTCTTATTTCTTATTACTAAATTTGTTTGAAATACATTCTCTTAAAAGGGGAGATGTTATATACTTTATAAAAGGTTCAAATGTAATAAAAAGAACTGTGACGTTGATGAATGAATTTCGAATTTATGAATGTGTCTTTATTCAAATATTTCAGCTTATTTATATTAAATTATTCTAAACATATTCTTACATACCTATTTACATTTAAGCATGCATACTTACATGCATATCTACCTTAAGAATACATACTTACATAAATACATACAACTCGACACAAAATATGTACCTACACATCTGTGTTGAGCTGCGACTTCTATGGGAAATGCAAACCTTGCAAATTTGCTGGAATGCAAATTTGCTAGAATTCAAATTGGTTTGTTTATATGTTGTACACACCTGCTTTAATGGCTGTGTCAGCATTAATTCTCAAATGCATATTTATGTGTTGATGAACATTTAGACTATTTTTGTAGCAGGTTAGCATATTAGACTGATTTAAATATTTGGGATTAAATTGTTGGCTGTTTACACTACATCTCCCTTTTTGTTTTAGAATGCTTATGCATTTGGAGAATGCATGAGCATTCTATTTTTTATAAATTAATTCGACTTTTGTATTTTAATGTTTGTAGGTTGAACATTTTCTTATTCTACTAATTTAAGTCTATTTTTGTGTATTTTTATTTTCCTATTATTTATGATATTGCTATTCTCTATGTTACGGAGAAATTTTTGCTTATCCTCGTTTCCTATTCTAGATGGGATTAAAGTATCATTATTTTTATTATTAGTATTTTCTTCTTTATAGGGTATTGGAGTAAAATTATTATATTCATCGATTTCTTCTTCCTTATAGGGAATTAATGTAAAATTGTTGTTTTCATCGATATTTACTACTCTGAAGGGCCCTTTATATCTATTATCTAACTTATGTCCTGATTCATTTTTTACTAACAGTACATCTCCTATATTTATTTCCTTATAGTGAATATTTTTATCATAACTAATCTTTTGTTTTTCTTTAGCCTCTTTTACTAATTTAAAGGCTCTATCCTGTGCTATTTGTAACCCATATTTAATTTCTTTATCGTAAGCCTCATAATTGTACAATGGGCTTACCGTATTTTCTTGTAAAAATTCGTAAGTCTGGGGTTTTTTGCCAAAGATCAATTCGAATGGACAATAGTTATGGACTGTAGATGGGGTAGTATTGTAACAGTATGCAAAATATTTGAGATATTCATCCCAGTCATCTTTGTTAATGGATATGTATGAACGCACATATTCATTGAAAGTTCTATGACTACGTTCAACAGTGCCTAAAGTTTGGTGGTGATACGGCGTAGATGTTTTGTGCTCAATATTGAGAAGTTTACATAGTTCTTCAAACAGGCTATTTTTATATTCAGATCCCATATCCGTTATTATTGTTTTCATACTTCCGTAAATTAATGTGAAATTCTCGAATATGGCTGTGGCTACTGTTTTTGCATGTTTGCTCTGTATAGGAATTGCAACTAAGTATTTAGTCAAATCACATATTAGAGTGACAGCGTATTCGTTTCCATTTAATGATCTTGGTAAAAGTCCAATTGTAATTTGTACTGTTTCGAACGCCTTTGGTGGTGTTTCACTTAAAATCATTGGTTCTTTTAAATTTTTATAAATTTTATTTTTATTGCAATTATCGCATTTCTTTATATATTTTCTTATATCATTTTTCTTTCCAGTAATATTTTTGTCTTATTTTATTAGTTGTACGATTGATTCCTGGGTGGCCACCATTAACAGGATCATCGTGATATTTTTGAAGAATCTTTTTAATTTTATGATTTTACGTCACATGCAAAACTTCCGGAGTTAATGCAATAGTGAAATTTTTGAGAACTTAGGTACCTATTTCCTTAAATGTGTCTACTCGAGTATAATTAAACAATTTGTCTCCTAAGGACAACTTTATTTTCTTAATTCACAAATTGCCGGCTTTTTCCATAAGCCTGGTAAAGAATTGGCCTAAGTCAATCTTCGCCTCAACAATTTGATTTTCTATATTTATTTCACTACAAATTTTCTTTCCTTTTTTGAAATATAATTTCGGAGGATCGAAAACGAGCTGGACTAGTCTTTTTACTTCACATTTATTAAGCGCTTCGTATATTATAGGGTTCTCTTTGTGACTTTCCTTCCCTGCAATTCAATTACTGTTATTACTGAAATTCTTTTTAGTTTCCGATCTTGTCGTGACTTTCATTATTTTACATGCCTGTACTGACATTTCTTTCAAATCATTGATATCTGTTCGTGACAGAGCTTCTGCCACGTAATTTTCTTTTCCGACTATGTACTCCACCCCAAAGTCATACTCTTCCAAATTTAACATGATTCTACTTAATTAAATGAAGGGTTTTTCATTGAGGATAAATACGTTAAAGGTCGATGATCCGTTTTCACTGTGAATTTTCTGCCATAAACATATGGTCTAAAATATATAATTGCCCAATGTATGGCCGCTAATTCTTTTTCGATCGTGGCTTTGTTTATTTCGCCTTTTGTAAATTATCTTGAGGCATAGGCAATGGGTAATTGTTTTCCTTCATATTCTTGGCTTAGCACAGCACCGCAAACATAACCACTTGCGTCGTTTGTAATAAAGAACTCCTTATCAAAATTGGGATATTTTAGGATATTTGGACTAACTAATGCATTTTTTAGGTAATTAAAAGATTTCTCGCAGTCGTCTGTCCAATTGAAAATTATATTTTTCTTACTAAGTCTTGTTAGAATCCTGGCGTATTTCGCGAAATTTGGTATGAATCTTCTATAATAATTACAAAATGCGACAAATCTGTTTGCTTCATCGGCATTTTTGGGAGTTGGGTAATTTTGAACAATTTTAAATTTGCTTGGGTCTGGTAAAATTCCAGTACTTGTGCATTTATGTCCAAGATAAGTGACTTCTTGGCTGAAAAATAGACATTTGTCCGGATGTAATTTTAAATTATATTTTCTGCATGTGGAGAATACATCCCGTAAATTTTTAATCATATGTTTTTCAGAGCATCCTAATACGACTAAATCGTCCATGTATAAGAATGCTTGTGATGGTTTTAGACCTACGAATGCCAATGTCATCATCCTCTGGAATGAGTTTGGCGCTGCTTTGAGGCCATAAGGTAATCTCTTGAAACGATAAGTACCGTTGTCTGCGGTAAAGGATGTGATATCTCTTAATTCTGGGGTGAGTTATATTTGGTGAAATCCTGACATTAAATCTAGGCATGAGAAATATTTCGCTCTTCCCAATTGATCCAGAATATCGTCTATTCTAGGCAAATGGAGTTTATCAGCTGTTAATTTTTTATTTATTTGTCTGAAATCAACAACTAATCTCCACCTTTTTTCTTCTTTGCCCGGAAGAGATTTTTTAGGTACCAATAAAATAGGGCTGTTGTACTATGAGGTTGATGGTTCAACAATATCATCTTGTATTAGTTTATTTACTTGTTTATTTATTTCATTCTTATGTGCTTGGGGTAGTCTTTAATTTTTATTATACACAGCAGTGTTATCCTTCAGATGCAACTTTTGTTTGTAAAAGTTGTTGGTCGTAATTGGTTCTGTTTCTAATGAGAATATATCAACGAATTCTGAGCATAATGTGTTGAGTGATTTACTAGCGAATGGTGGGAAATTTTTATTCAATCTTTCTAACTTTTGTTTATTATTAGCTTTACAGTGAGGTGTATTTTCAATTATTACATAATCCTCTAAACTTTCTGTTTTGATGTCATAATCTTGAATGAGTGCATGTTTATCTGTTGTATTTATTATTCTTATTAAAGCTTGATTTGAGTTTACTATCGTGTTGGCTACACAAATGCCATTAGTCAATTCTTGATGAGGTACTAATAGTTCCTTATTGTGGCTATTGATATGAACCTGTCTAATTACTTCGGCTCTTGCGGGTATTGTAATGCTATTAAATGTTGTTTTATTTGTCATTTGTGTTGGTAATAAGAATTGTTAGGCAACATGATATATTCACCGCTACTGTTAATTTTCTTTTGCAATGTCATTCTTATTGATAAAGCTTTTATGCTATGCAAATAATCATATATGTAACTTTTTCCTTTTTGTCATTATCAAATATACTCTCGTGGACTTAAGTTGTAAGTCGTGTCGTTTTTGTCTTATTACATCGGTAATACTGTGCACGTAAGTCCTCTATACCTCTGATAGGTTATGGGCCCAGGTCGTAATAAGGTTTAAAGTTAATCACAAGTAAAATTAAAAAAAAAAAAGGAGTACACCTGGATTATATTCGATTGAAAAGCTGGGCGACAGCAATTACGTATCGTGGGCGGTGCAGATGAGGAGCGTTTTAGTCCACACTGAATTATGGGCAATCGCCAGTGGAAAAATCGTGAAAAGTGAAGAAGCCACAGCCGAAGAAGCAGCAGCGTTTGACACCAAGGATGAAAAAGCATTAGCTAGCATTATGTTATGCATAAAGCCGTCATAGGTAAATCATGTGAAGCATTGCAATACAGCGGCGATGGCTTGGAGTAAACTTCAGCAAATACATCAACCCACCGGTCCGGCGCGAAAAGTTGCATTGTTTCGCCAATTGTTATCACTTAGGTTGAGCGAAGGTGATAAAATTCAAGACCATTTAAATGAGTTTTGCGATATACATGAAAGGTTGGCTGAAATATCGGTAACTTTAGCAGACGAAATGTCTGTGATAGTATTATTAGCAAGTTTGCCCAAATCGTATGAGAACTTCGTTGTGGCGATCGAGTCTCGAGATTCCTTGCCTACATTAACTACACTAAAAGTCAAGTTGCTTGAAGAGGGGGCGAGGCGAGAAGAAGATAAAAGCGGCGAAGTTCATTCGCAACACGCGCTGGTGGCGCAGGCAAATATTCAGAAAGTTCCTAATGCCAAGAATATCGCTAGCAATAACCACAGTCATGGTGTGGGAGAAAAGAAAAAAGGCAACAACAATGGCAGAAGTCGAGGTAAATGCTTTAATTGCGGGAAATTTGGACACTTTGCCGCGAAATGTAAAGAGCATCGTCATACGGTTCGGGGTGATAAATCGTTCGCTATTCTTGTTTCTATTTCCCCTCATGAGTTAAAGAGCGATGAGTGGTGTATTGATAGCGGAGCAACTTCACACCTATGCTGCGACCGCTCATTATATGTAACTTTTAGAAAACGAAACGAGAGAATAGAATTAGCGGGAAACAAGTATATAGAAGCAAACGGAATTGGCGAAGTATGTATACACACTGATAGCTATCGAATTAAATTGAAGGAGGTTTTGTACGTGCCAGACTTAAAATGCAATTTCGTATCAGTAAATAAGGCATGTGAACACGGATTAGTTGTGACCTTTGAAAATAATGGAGCTGTAATCAGAGAGAAAAATTTCGTATTGATAAAAGCGCAGTTAGTTGGCGGTTTGTATGTTTTTAAAAGTATCACAAACAAGTGTTTTGGTGTTAAGCAAGACAACGAAATAACCATTTGGCACAACCGCTTTGGCCATCTAAATTTTGAGAGCTTATATGAAATGGCAAATAAAGAGTTAGTGTATGGCCTCAAGTTGAAAGATATTTCAGTTAAAAGTGATTGCGTTACTTGTGCCAAAAGCAAGATTTGTGTTAAACCTTTTGCTAAAGCATCGAAAAGTCGTGCCGAAAGCTTACTAGAAGTGGTACACTCCGATTTATGTGGCCCCATGAACACGGATTCGATTGGTGGCTCCAAATACTTCCTCACCTTCATCGATGATAAATCGCGGTATATATTTGTGTATTTTTTGAAAGCGAAAATTGAGGTGTTTGCTGTTTTTAAAAAATTCAAGCAAATGGTAGAAAAGCAAACTGATAAAAGATTAAGTGCTTGAGAAGCGACAACGGCCGCGAATATCTTAATAATGAATTTGAAACGTTTTTGATTCAAAATGATATACAACGCCAGTTGACAGCACCATACACCCCCCAGCAAAACGGCGTGGCTGAACGGGCCAATCGAACCTTAGTTGAAATGGCACGCAGTATGTTAGTGCATAGTAAGTTGGGTGAAAATTTTTGGGCAGAGGCGGTGTCCACGGCAGTTTACCTTCAAAATAGAGCCGCAACAAAGTCGCTGGTTAACAAAACACCGTTCGAGGTGTATACAGGTAAAAAGCCTACAGTAACACACCTTAAAGTATTCGGCTTTTTAGCGATTGCTCTAGACAAAACGCACTCAAAGTATTCATTCACCTCCAAGGCTTATTGATTGATGGACCCAAACACGCGTAAGGTGATCACAGGCAGAGATGTAATTTTCATGGAAAATACGCACATTGGTAATGAAAACGAGCACGTCGACATCACGTCTTTTGCTAATGGAGCCTTTAATGAAGATGAGAGTGAGAACAACACTAAGAGTGAGCCAGCAAATGATTTGAGCGAAGAATGCCCAGCTGAAACAAGCGACGAAGGTATGGAAGAAGATAATAAATATACAAATGAGGTGCGGTATGATCTGCGTCCACGTAAAGAACGTCATATATTGAATATGATAGATACCAACGAAATACCTGTACCCAATTCGGTAAGGGAGGCGTTGGGTAGTGCGCATTCGGCGGAGTGGAGGGCCTCTATGAAAGAGGAGTACGACGCCCTGGTAAAAAATCAAACTTGGTCATTAGTGGATATTCCTACAGGCGAAAATGCAATCAGCAGCAAATGGGTATACAGCATTAAAAGAAACCCTGACGGTAGTATTAAGGTAGTACCAGAGCCATTTGGTGGCAAAGGGGTGTAGTCAACAGTTTGGAGTGAACTTCACCGAAACGTTTTCACCGGTGTTGAGGTATGCGACAGTTCGTTTACTGTTGGCGTAGGCGTGTGAGCATGAACTGCATTTGCATCAAATGGACGTATCTTCAGCATACTTAAACAGCAATTTACAAGAGCTAGTTTATATGAAACAGCCGGAGGGGTTCGTATGCGATGAGTTTCCACACCGAGTGCTGAAGCTCAATAAGGCACTATATGGATTAAAGCAAAGTGGGCGTGAATGGAACTCTAAGTTGGACACAGTTCTAAGATCGTTTGGGTATTCGCCGTGCGTCAGCGAGCCTTGCGTGTATACGAAACACGAAAATGGTAATTATAACATTATAGCTGTGTATGTTAATGATTTAATTGTAGGTGGCACCCGGTTAAAAGACGTAGTAGCGATCAAAGCAAAAATTACGAACGAGTTTGATCTGGTTGACGGTGGGCAACTGCGGTATTTTCTGGGGTTGGAGATCCAGCGCGAAGGTAAAACAGGCGCAATTACTCTTGGTCATAAAAATATATAACGGATCTTTTAAACCGGTATGGTATGTCCGAATGTAAGGCTGTAGTGACACCGTTAAATGCTGGGTTCCAAGTCAGCTGTGATGATGCAAAATGTGGACGCGTTGATAAAAGGGAATACCAATCGCTTATCGGTGCGTTGATGTACTTGGCAATATCAACCCGACCGGATATTCTGCATTCGGTCTGTAAACTGTCGCAAAAGAATACCGATCCACATTCTGAGCACGAAGCAGGGGCTAAACATGTGTTACGCTACTTGCAAGGTACGAGCGATTTTAAACTACATTACCGAAAATCAGGTCAGCCCATTGAATGCTACGTCGACGCTGATTGGGGCGCTGATGTTGGCGACAGGAAGTCTTATACAGGCAGTACATTTTATGTTGCCGGTGCAGTATTCTCGTGGGAATCGAAAAAACAAAACATCGTTGCGTTAAGTAGCACTGAAGCTGAATATGTGGCGCTTTCTACAGCTGCAAAGGAGGCAGTATATTTAAGAATGCTCCTTGCTGAAATGGGTTTTCCTATTAATAACCCAACCTTAATTAATAGCGATAATCAGAGTGCTTTACACCTAGTTAAAAATACGGTTTATCATTCTAGAAGTAAGCATATAGATTTAAAGTTTCATCATGTTATGGATTTGTATAAGTCAGGTGAGATAAGTCTAAATTACATTTGTACTGAAGATATGGTATCTGACATTTTAACCAAAAACCTTCAAAAGGTAAAGCATTGTAAATTTAGAACCGAAATGGGTTTGTATTAGTCAGATAGACAATATATACTTATAATATGTACATGTTGAGGAGGAGTGTTGGTAATAAGAATTGTTAGGCAACATGATATATTCACCGCTACTGTTAATTTTCTTTTGCAATGTCATTCTTATTGATAAAGCTTTTATGCTATGCAAATAATCATATATGTAACTTTTTCCTTTTTGTCATTGTCAAATATACTCTCGTGGACTTAAGTTGTAAGTCGTGTCGTTTTTGTCTTATTACATCGGTAATACTGTGCACGTAAGTCCTCTATACCTCTGATAATGTGTATAACTATATCTTCTGGGTAGTCATATGGTCGTAGTATTAGGCTGTCCCCATTTTTATTATAATCCAAAATGCAATTATATGTTTTAATGAAGTCGAGTCCCGAAATTCCATCACACGGTAATATTTGGGTTACCCGTGACTTCAGTACAGCTATTCGTGTATTTTGAAATAGCTTCGTTCATAGATGTCAACGTTCCTGCTTGCATTATCAGTTTAACTCTTTCGTTAGCCGAGTTTTTACACATGGCTTTTACAGCTGATTGTGTGGCATATTTGGTTGCCACATCAGGTGCAAGACCGTCTGATATATAAGCACCTTCCAACGATTTTGTTAATTTTTCGATTTCGGCAGTGTACTGGTTAGCTGTTTTACTGCGCTGTTGGATGTTTAGGAGTTTTGCCGTCAAAACTACTACAGATTCACCTTTAATTGCTGAACTCAACTTTTGCCTTATTGCTAGTATTGAATTTCCAGTGCTCAAAAGGTTTCTAGCTGTTCCCTTGAGCTTTGTTTTTATCATGGAGACTGCTATGGTCTCGTGAGTATCCTTAATTTGTTCTAGGATATCTAGTGCGTCTAAGAAGCTATGTAGGTTCTCATGTTTACCATCAAACTCACGTAGAATTGACGAAGCCGTTTTTAAGAATTCTACTGTGGTTTGAGCCATTTTGTCTTTTCTTGTTTGGTAGTTTGGCGTCTCTGTTAAAATTTCTTTTTGTTCCTGTTTTTCTTCTTTTTGTTCTACTTTTGGCTCTTCTTCTAAATCGGATGCTGACTCCAGAAGGAATGTGCTATAGTCTATTTCTATTCCCTTCTTGAAACTCGTTTGTACTATGAAGTCTATATCATATCTTGCCAGTGAGGACACCAATTTGTCTCAAATGCTGGAAAAGATTTGATATGCTTGGTCTTTTCGATTGCTGTCGAGTTTACCATTTAACTGTTGAATTATTTTTCCTATTTTGTTAAATGCTTCAACTATTATTTTAAGATGCTTTACTACTGTATCTGCCTTAACTTTTGTATTTTTATACTCAGTTGAGCAGAGCTCACAGAGTATATTAACTTTGATTGGATAACGGTTGGTTGTACAGGTATAAAGGAATCGAGATAGATATAGACTTTCATATATCAAAATCATCAGTATCGAAAAAAAATTCGATTGAGCCATGTCCGTCCGTCCGTCCGTCTGTCCGTTAACACGATAACTTGAGTAAATTTTGAGGTATCTTGATGAAATTTGGTATGTAGGTTCCTGGGCACTCATCTCAGATCGCTATTTAAAATGAACGATATCGGACAATAACCACGCCCACTTTTTCGATATCGAAAATTTCGAAAAATCGAAAAAGTGCGATAATTCATTACCAAATACGGATTAAGCGATGAAACTAAGTAAGTTAGTTGAACTTATGACGCAGAATAGAAAAATAGTAAAATTTTGGACAATGGGCGTTGCACCGCCCACTTTTAAAAGAAGGTAATTTAGAAGTTTTGCAAGCTGTTATTTGGCAGTTGTTGAAGATATCATGATGAAATTTGGCAGGAACGTTACCCTTATTACTATATGTCTGCTTACTAAAAAATAGCAATATCTGAGAACGACCACGCCCACTTTTTAAACAATTTTTTTTTAATTCAAATTTTAAAAGAAAAGTTAATATATTTACAGTATATAAGTATTTTATGCCAACATTCAACTCCAGTAATGATATGGTGCAACAAAATACAAAAATAAAAGAAAGTTTCAAAATGGGCGTGGCTTCGCCCTTTTTCATTTAATTTGTCTAGGATACTTTTAATGCCATAAGTCGAACAAAAATTTACCAATCCTTGTGAAATTTGGTAGAGGCTTAGATTCTAGGACGATAACTGTTTTCTGTGAAAAAGGGCGAAATCGGTTAAAGCCACGCCCAGTTTTTATACACAGTCGACCGTCTGTCCTTCCGCTCGGCCGTTAACACGATAACTTGAGCAAAAATCGATATATCTTTACTAAACTCAGTTCACGTACTTATCTGAACTCACTTTGTATTGGAGTAAAAAATGGCCGAAATCCGACTATGACCACGCCCACTTTTTCGATATCGAAAATTTCGAAAAATGAAAAAAATGCCATAATTATATACCAAATACAAAAAAAGGGATTAAACATGGTAATTGTATTGGTCTATTGACGCAAAATATAACTTTAGAAAAAAACTTGGTAAAATGGTTGTGACACCTACCATATTAAGTAGAATAAAATGAAAAAGTTTTGCAGGGCAAAATCAAAAGCCCTTGGAATCTTGGAAGGAATACTGTTCGTGGTATTACATATATAAATAAATTAACGGTACCCGACAGATGATGTTCTGGATCACCCTGGTCCACATTTTGATCGATATCTGGCAAACGCCTTCACATATACAACTAAGGGCCACTCCCTTTTAAAACCCTCATTTATACCTTTAATTTGATACCCATATCGTACAAACACATTCTAGAGTCACCCCTGGTCCACGTTTATGGCGATATCTCGAAAAGGCGTCCACCTATAGAACTAAGGCCCACTCCTTTTTAAAATACTCATTAACACCTTTCATTTGATACCCATATCGTACAAACAAATTCTAGAGTCACCCTGGTCCACCTTTATGGCGATATTTCAAAAAGGCTATAGAACTAAGGCTCACGCCCTTTTAAAATACTCATTAACACCTTTCATTTGATACCCATATCGTACAAAGAAATTCTAGAATCACCCCTGGTCCACCTTTATGGCGATATTTCGAAAAGGCGTCCACCTATAGAACTAAGGCCCACGCCCTTTTAAAATAATCATTAACACCTTTCATTTGATACCCATATCGTACAAACACATTCTAGAGTCACCCCTGGTCCACCTTTATGGCGATATCTCGAAAAGGCGTCCACCTATAGAACTAAGGCCCACGCCCTTTTAAAATACTCATTAGCACCTTTCATTTGATACCCATATCGTACAAACAAATTCTAGAGTCACCCCTGGTCCACCTTTATGGCGATATCTCGAAAAGGCGTCCACCTATAGAACTAAGGCCCACGCCCTTTTAAAATACTCATTAACACCTTTCATTTGATACCCATATTATACAAACGCATTCTAGAGTCACCCCTGGTCCACGTTTATGGCGATATCCCGAAAAGGCGTCCACCCATAGAAATAAGGCTCACTCCCTTTTAAAACACTTATTAACACCTTTCGTTTGATACCCATATTGTACAAACGCATTCTAGAGTCAAACTTGGTTCACTTTTATAACGATATTCCGAAAAGGCGTCCACCTATAGAACTAAGGCCCACTCCCTTTATAATACTCATTAACACCTTTCATTTGATACCCATATCGTACAAACAAATTCTAGAGTCACCCCTGGTCCACCTTTATGGCGATATCTCGAAAAGGCGTCCACCTATAGAACTAAGGCCCACGCCCTTTTAAAATACTCATTAACACCTTTCATTTGATACCCATATCGTACAAACAAATTCTAGAGTCACCCCTGGTCCACCTTTATGGCTATATCTCGAAAAGGCGTGCACCTATAGAACTAAGGCCCACGCCCTTTTAAAATACTCATTAACACTTTTCATTTGATACCCATATTGTACAAACGCATTCTAGAGTCACCCCTGGTCCACGTTTATGGCGATATCCCGAAAAGCCGTCCACCTATAGAACTAAGGCCCACTCACTTTTAAAACACTTATTAACACCTTTCGTTTGATACCCATATTGTACAAACGCATTCTAGAGTCAACTCTGGTCCACTTTTATAACGATATTCCGAAAAGGCGTCCACCTATAGAACTAAGGCCCACGCCCTTTTAAAATACTCATTAACACCTTTTATTTGATACCCATATCGCACAAACAAATTCTAGCGTCACCCCTGGTCCACCTTTATGGCGATATCTCGAAAAGGCGTCCACATATAGAACTAAGGCCCACCCCTTTTAAAATACTCATTAACACCTTTCATTTGATACCCATATCGTACAAACACATTCTAGAGTCACCCCTGGTCCACCTTTATGGCGATATCCCTAAATGGCGTCCACCTATAGAACTATGGCCCACTCCGTCTTAAAATACTCTTTAATACCTTTCATTTGATACACATGTCATACAAGCACATTCCAGGGTTACCCTCGGTTCATTTTCCTACATGGTTATTTTCCCTTATTTTGTCTCCATAGCTCTCAACTGAGTATGTAATGTTCGGTTACACCCGAACTTAACCTTCCTTACTTGTTATTAATACATTTGTAAGATTTTTCTCCTATCGTTTTTTCTTCTATGAGTAGTTTAACGATATCTTTCCACTTGCCCATTGGGGATGGCAGTTACAATTTAGTTAAACCTTATCTAAACTGTCTGCGCGGCTAGCATATCGCTTTTTTAGTAATTTATTATGGGTTGAGTAGAGTTTTAGAAACAAACTGATGCAACTGACTACGCAGATTATTAGAAGCATGATTTTGATAGTATCTAGTGCCTCAGTATGATCTACTATTTGGACTGAGTTTACAACGTTTGCCGTTGGTTTTTCTGTTTTTGATTCTTGGCCTCCCATCGTAAAAAATATGAAGACAAGAAAGTTTTTTGTGGTTTTTTTGTTTTTTTATTAAAAAAAATGTTCCAATATTTTAATCTGTTCTTCCCATAAATTTTACTTCCCATCTATATATCTCTTCAGCTGCTGTTGCGAGTGGGTTCCTAACATTCCATATTGTTGGTTCCCCAGGCATCTCAATAAGTTTCCAATGACTTTTCAACCAAATCAGAGTTTTTTCCTCATCTACAATTTTAATTTCATTTGTAAGGTCCTCAAGTGGGCCTTTCACATAACTTTTAATTTTTCTTGATCTTTCCATAATTTTAAAACCTAAATTTTTTAACAAAATTGTATTTTATTATTTTTTTTTCAACACCCTAATGTTTACATTGTTGGATTCGGTTTTTTATTTTTGTAACTATTTTTCCTTAATTTGGTCAAACTGATTTTGATTTTGTATGTCCTCTTCTGGGAACATAATTCAATAAGTCGGAGAAAAAAAAAATTTTACAGCAAAAATATAATTTTTGCTTGTCAATAGGCAGCCGTTAGGTTGCCCGAATACTTTCCTGCCTAACAATTATTTTAAATTGTTAAAACTAATCTAATATACGTATTATACTTAAGTTGCCAGTTTATTCCTGATGTGGTCAGTTCCTTCTAAGGTAATATCAATATTTTCACTGGTCATATGCACTGCGCCTGCACTATTTCGATTATAAAGCCCGTAAATTATCATACAAATTGCTAAATGGCGTCATTTTTGAGTGCTCCAAATTGGTCGTATTCACTGCTCCTGCATCAGTTCGATTATAAAGCCCATAAATTGCTAAATGGTGTCATTCTTGAGTGCTCCAAATTGGTCATATCTAGTGCTCCTGCATCAGTTCGATTATAAAGCCCGTAAATTATCGTAAAAATTGCTAAACATTATTTGCTTCATTTACAAGGCTAAGGCTGTAATCAGCCAGTAAAATCCTTGCCAGCTATGAAATTAGGCTGAAAATTCAGCCAGTAGAATCATAGGCAGGATCGCCATATAAAAGGTTCAAATGTAATAAAAAGAACTGTGACGTTGATGAATGAATTTCGAATTTATGAATGTGTCTTTATTCAAATATTTCAGCTTATTTATATTAAATTATTCTAAACATATTCTTACATACCTATTTACATTTAAGCATACATACTTACATGCATATCTACCTTAAGAATACATACTTACATACCTACATACAACTCGACACAAAATATGTACCTACACATCTGTGTTGAGTTGCGACTTCTATGGGAAATGCAAACCTTGCAAATTTGCTGGAATGCAAATTTGCTGGAATTCAAATTGGTTTGTTTATATGTTGTACACACCTGCTTTAATGGCTCTGTCAGCATTAATTCTGAAATGCATAATTATGTGTTGATGAACATTTAGACTATTTTTGGAGCAGGTTAGCATATTAGACTGATTTAAATATTTGGGATTAAATTGTTTACACTACAACTTGTTATATGGCAACCCTTTAGCTATAAGTTCTCAAGCTGTAATATTATAATGAAATTAACAATAAAGCAGTTTGATACACGCGAGCAAGCGAATAAAACAAACACTAATTACAATAAATGGGCCCACATTTCGAAATTAGAAAACTACACTTAAACGTTCTCCAGAGACACCATTGACATAGGAGATAAATCTTACAGATCATCGTGAAACCTTTAGCCTGAATTACCTTCATAACATGAATGTAGAAAATATCAACCATATAAAGACACTACGAGAAGAAGTTGATTTTAAATAAATAATTTTCGTTATTGTGCTGGCCACCCTCACAGTCCTTATAATTGCAAAATTGATTTTCAATACGTACGAAAAGCGTTCTCTAGACCAAGCAGTCGACGGTGTGGTTCAGAAAATTAAAGAGAGGATCGGGGACAAACCTCACTAAGGAGGGGAGGAGTTAACCTAACATATTTTCAACAAAATATTCTTAGGTAGATATGTTATTTGAGTGGTTGAGAATGCCGAAGAAATTCTCTATAGCATTTTGCCAAAGTAAACAATTCCGATCCCATCAAGTCAAAGCTGAAATTAATTGCTTACTTCATACCGCAAGTTAAAGCTACGATCTAAGAATAACAATTATTTATTCGGCTGCATCCTTTCAGCTGCGATGAAATCAATATCATAGTTCCAAGGACAAGGTACTTCAATGATGGACCTTTGTGAAATTGGAATTGGATAAACAGATTCTAAGCTGGCAAGTGCGGCTGACAATTAATGACTCAGACAGCAGCATCGACAGCTACAACAACAGCAGCAACAATATTGATGTGGTACGTTAGCTTTAAGGTATTTATAGGACTAACAATTAGATTTAGAAGGCAGTTATAGTAATGTAACCGCAAATATCGGGGAGCGCGCAAGGCCTCCAGAAAAGAATATTGAAATAAAATGTTTAGTATTATCAACTGAAGTTCATTATTTTATATTGCTTCTTTTGCAGCTAATGACATCGCTACATGCTCTGCTTCTGTACTACCAAGTACAACTCCGCTCTGTTTCTTAGACTTCCAGGAAAATACTGCAACTGCAGCAAAAAATGGATTTCCTGCCACTCGCGTCGCCATCAGCATCAACATAACATTCAATTGGTTTACCCGTTTTGTGATAACATATTTTCATATCTGTTGTACCCTTTAAATATCTAAGAACATGTTTAGCTGCAGCTTCATGCTAACAATGTGGATCAGTATTTCTTTGAGAGAGTTTACTTATTGAATGAATCTGGTCTCGTGGAAATAGCCAAATACATTAAAGTGCCTATCAAAGACTGATATTCACTTTGTGACATGCGTCTACATTTGTTGTCATTATAACTAACTTGAAAAGCTGAACTAGCATAGAGTTATTACACCCGTTTTACCTTCATGCGAAATCTCCATTCCAAGCGGCTAATAAAAATCCAAAAAACGTAATGTCGAACACAGAAATAACAACACAAAGGTAATTATTGATTCGTCCCATCTCATCATTAATTAAAAATATGTTCGTGGCCTACGATCAAAACTCGCCCCTTTTTTCCTTAATAGCTTCACTTTTACGGCACAAGTAGTCGCATTTACGGAGACCTGGCTGAAGCCTGATAATTTCAATTGTGAGGTATTTTCAAACAAATATGCTGTTTATCGGCGTGACCGCATTTCTAGAGCGGGAGGTGTCCTTATTGCTGTTGATTCTAACCTCTCATCTGAGTTGATTTTGCTGGACAATATCTCTCAAATCGAATTTATAGCAGTTAGGCTTTCATTTTGTACCTCTAGCGTAATTGTTTGCTGTTCATACATTCCACCTTGTTCGGAAATGGATGTTTATGCTAGTCATAGCAAAGAGGATAAATATAATAAGAGCCGTCATTCGTTATTTTTTAGGCATTTACTCGATGTATACTGAGAGCTGAGAGGTAGAAGCTACTTTTCTTCTGGGCGAGATGTTTATAAATGTCTTCTATACATTTTCATGGGGTATTTGTGTTTATTTTTCCGACTTTATTTAATTAACTTATTTAATTCTCTTTCCAAAAATCACAGTTGCACAAGGGGCCTACACGGCATGGATAAATGCGAGACAATTAAAAATGTCCCTCTCAGAAAACATTCGGCATCAATTTTTTCTATTTCCAGCGAAATACCCGCCACAAAATAACGAGTGACGGCTCTTATTGTATTTATTCTCTTTGTTCATAGCTCGGCCATCTGCGATTTGCATTCGCAGTTAGGTGATAATGTGACTGGGGCTACTATAAGAAGATAATAGGTAAAAAGCTATCTGAAGAGGTACGAGCCACAGAAAGAGAGGAGGAGCTAGTCGTGTTTGTAAATAATTTCAGTCAAAAATGTAGGAATGCTTTAGATAGGGCTTGCCCGACTAAAAAGGTTTTGGAAACTCACAAACCACCATGGTGTTCGTCTGATCTTGATAAGCTTAGGAAGTCATATAGGGGGGCCTTTAATAAAGCAAAGCACGATGGACATGAATCCTCATGGGATGCGTATAAAGCGAAAATAAATATATATAAAAAAGCAATCCGGAATGGAAAGCGATCCTCCTGGAGGGATTTCTGCGGCAGGATTGAATCCACATCCGCGGCCTCCCGGTTAAGGAAGGTGCTATCTAAATCTGCAACTCAGCTAAGTTACGTCCAAAAGCCGGATGGGCACTGGACGGACTCCAGCGCTGAAACCATAAACTTGCTAATGGATACGCACTTCCCAGCAAGTACGGGCGTGTCTTCAATTTTTATCAGCGGAGGGTCACCTAATGATCAGCTGATAAGCGAAATCACAGATGATAAAAGGATAGATTGGGCTTTACAGACCTTCAAGCCCTATAAATTGCCGGGCCGGATGGAATTTTTCCGGCTCAGCTCCAGTATACTGCCAATCTTATAAGGCCCTGGATTAAAGGGATGTTTATAGGTTGTCTTAGGCTCAATTACGTACCAGTATCGTGGAGGGAAGTCAACGTGGCCTTTATCCCCAAGGCAGGGAACTATTGTCGCAGCTGCAGATGTACAGAAGAGGAGGAGAGCGTCCAGCACCTTCTCTGTCACTGTCCAGCACTTAGTAGGCGTAGGATGGCTATCCTTGGTAAACTTTTTCTACATGAACTCGCTGAGGTCTCTTGCTATGAAGTAAAGGCTCTAGCAAAATTTATAATTTCCACGAGGTGGTTTGACCCGCTTTAGGCAGGGTAGGGGTCCTCTTTGAGACCGTATAGGGTATTACAATGGACCCACTGTTGGCCTAAGTAGTGAGCTGTTACCATAGTGTCCAGCTCAGCCCTTGCAACTTAACCTAACTTAACCTAGGTGATAATGATCGACTTGTTGTTGTTGGTGGTTTTAACTTGCCAACAGTTAGTTGGGTTAACATGAGTGATTCAAACTTTTTAACTCCCACTGCTCAACACGATTTTCTCAATTGCCTGTTACACTCATATCGCCTTCAGATTAACAACGTTCCAAATAGTAGAAACAAAATGCTGGATTTAGTATTTGTGGATGGCTCGGCGGGTACTGCCCTTACCCAAATTCCACCTTTATCCCTTCCAGAAGACGCTCTGCACCCTACGCTTGAGATATCACTTGATATCAGTCTACCCCGCAGGATTCAAGTACAGGATCGACCCCGTTCTAGATGTTTCTACGAAGCGAATTTCATTATGCTTAATTATCTGTTCGCTTCCCATGATTCGTCGGATCTCTATGCTTGCACTGATATCGATTCGGCAATCTCCATATTTTACAGTACACTTGACGGCTTCTTTGATACCTGTATTCCTACTCGCTATACCCTGTGTTCGAATAAGCCGCCATGGTTTTCAAGGCAACTTATTAGACTTAGTAACATCAAATCCAGACTGGAACATCTGCATTCTCTAAATACCTAATAGCTCGTTCTAACTTTCACCGTTTTAATCAGCTTTGTTATAAAGATTACTTAAGTTGTTGTAAAGCTAAATTTTTTGAAAATCCAAAAAGTTTTACAGTTTATTAAATTCAAAACGGAAAACTTCTGGGTATCCTTCTTCATTAACCTTTGGTTGTAAAAAAGCTTGCACTGATGACGGCGTTGCTGAACTATTTTCTGAGTTCTTTAAGTCCACGTATTCATCCAGTGGTTTTCATTCCGGTCAATACCCCTATCGCTTAGATAGCTCGAATTCCATTAGGAATCCTGCTATTGATGGTCAGAGTCTTTGAAGTCCAACTTTTCTCCGGGACCAGTTGGTGTTCCTAGATGTGTGCTTAAGTACTGCGCTGAAAACATATATGAGCCTATTTTAAAATTATTTGAGCTATCTCTGGGATCTGCGTCATTCCCGTCACTTTGGAAACAGTCTTTTATTATACCCCTATATAAAAAAGGTAGTAGGTCAAAAGTTGAGAACTATAGGGGTATTGCTAAACTTTCGGCTATTCCTAAAGTTTTTGAACAGATTGTTACCAGTCAACTTCAATATCAGTGCTCTTCCCTTTAATATCAATGCCAACACGGCTTCATTCGTCAAAGGTCAACCACTACAAACTTGCTAGTATTTACCTCTTTAGTTATGGAAGGATGTCATCTATACTGATTTCAGCAAAGCATTCGATACTTTAAACCATGTGTTACCTAAACACGCTACACTTGGAAATATATCAGGAGCTAACGTGAATCCTTTCCAGAAGTCAACTCCGAAGGATGCTTCTTGAAGTAGCGAAGGTACAATATAACAAGTAAGAACGGGACTGTCTTCGGCTGTGCCGAAGACTTCATACCTTTCATGAATGGGGCTGAACAATAATCTTATCCCGTTCGTAATCTCCGAATAATCGGATGTATAAGATAAGAAATATATAGTGAACAGATCTACATACCTTAACGATTTTTAAGATAAATATAAAATAAAAACGGGTAGGTACTTTGTGTGAGGATGCAAAGTTTCAGGTTTTTTGTGGTCTGCGTGTAAAAACTATGACTACGAATCACGTATTTCAAAAATATATGACGAAAACGTAACCATTTGATGAAATTTGATGAATTTTGAAGATTCTAGCCGTAAAAAAGGGGTGAAAATGACAGTTTATATGAAGTATATAATATATATACGACCGATCTCTATGATTTTTTCAGACAACAATATATGCTATATACGTAAGCATTTTGTGAAATTTGAAGCTTCTAGCTGTTAAAATGGGGCCGAAATCGTAAAAAAATATATATATACTATATATATATACTATATATACCATCATATATATATTATATATATCACCGATCTCTATGATTTTTTGACACAACAATACATACTATATACGTAAGCAATCGGTGAAATTTGAAGCTTATAACTGTTAAAATGGGGAAGAAATTGCGCAAAGTTTCTTATCTGAACAATCGGTTGTATGGGATATATACTATATATACCACCGGTATCTATGATTTTCTCAGACAACAATATATGCTATACACGTAAGCATTTGGTGAAATTTGAACATATCTAAACGATTTTTAAGATAAATATAAAATAAACAAGTAAGAACGGGACTGTCTTCGGCTGTGCCGAAGACTTCATACCTTTCATGAATGGGGCTGAACAATAATCTTATCCCGTTCGTAATCTCCGAATAATCGGATGTATAAGATAAGAAATATATAGCGAACAGATCTACATACCTTAACGATTTTTAAGATAAATATAAAATAAAAAACGGGTAGGTACTTTGTGTGAGGATGCAAAGTTTCAGGTTTTTTGTGGTCTGCGTGTAAAAACTATGACTACGAATCACGTATTTCAAAAATATATGACGAAAACGTAACTATTTGATGAAATTTGATGAATTTTGAAGATTCTAGCCGTAAAAAAGGGGTGAAAATGACAGTTTATATGAAGTATATAATATATATACGACCGATCTCTATGATTTTTTCAGACAACAATATATGCTATATACGTAAGCATTTTGTGAAATTTGAAGCTTCTAGCTGTTAAAATGGGGCCGAAATCGTAAAAAAAATATATATATACTATATATATATACTATATATACCATCATATATATATTATATATATCACCGATCTCTATGATTTTTTGACACAACAATACATACTATATACGTAAGCAATCGGTGAAATTTGAAGCTTATAACTGTTAAAATGGGGAAGAAATTGCGCAAAGTTTCTTATCTGAACAATCGGTTGTATGGGATATATACTATATATACCACCGGTATCTATGATTTTCTCAGACAACAATATATGCTATACACGTAAGCATTTGGTGAAATTTGAACATATCTAAACGATTTTTAAGATAAATATAAAATAAAAAATAGGTAGGTAATCTGTGTGAGGATGCAAAGCTTCACGTTTTTTGTGGTCTGCATGTAAAAACTATGGCTACGAATCACGTATTTCAAAAATATATGACGTAAACGTAATTATTTGATGAAATTTGATGAATCTTGAAGCTTCTAGCCGTAAAAAAGG